>NC_088415.1:96393066-96448066 GCF_034236695.1 Oncorhynchus nerka
ATAGATGATCAGGACAGAGGAGAGAACAGGAACTAATAGAGGCTCAGGACAGTGCTGACAGAGGAGAGGACAGGAACTAATAAAGGATCAGGACAGAGGAGAGGACAGGAACTAATAGAGGATCAGGACAGAGGAGAGAACAGGAACTAATAGAGGATCAGGACAGAGGAGAGAACAGGAACGAATAGAGGATCAGGACAGTGGTGACAGAGGAGAGAACAGGAACTAATAGAGGATCAGGACAGAGGAGAGGACAGGAACTAATAGAGGATCAGGACAGTGGTGACAGAGGAGAGGATAGGAACTAATAGAGGATCAGGACAGAGGAGAGAACAGGAACTAATAGAGGGTCAGGACAGAGGAGAGGACAGGAATGAATAGAGGACAGGAACTAATAGAGGCTCAGGATAGTGGTGACAGAGGAGAGGACAGGAACTAATAGAGGATCAGGACAGAGGAGAGGACAGGAACTAATAGAGGATCAGGACAGTGCTGACAGAGGAGAGGACAGGAACTAATAGAGGATCAGGACAGTGCTGACAGAGGAGAGGATAGGAACTAATAGAGGAGCAGGACAGATGAGAGGACAGGAACTAATAGAGGATCAGGAGAGATGAGAGAACAGGAACTAATAGAGGGTCAGGACAGAGGAGAGGACAGGAATGAATAGAGGACAGGAACTAAGAGGCTCAGGATAGTGGTGACAGAGGAGAGGATAGGAACTAATAGAGGATCAGGACAGAGGAGAGAACAGGAACTAATAGAGGGTCAGGACAGAGGAGAGGACAGGAATGAATAGAGGACAGGAACTAATAGAGGCTCAGGATAGTGGTGACAGAGGAGAGGACAGGAACTAATAGAGGATCAGGACAGAGGAGAGGACAGGAACTAATAGAGGATCAGGACAGTGCTGACAGAGGAGAGGACAGGAACTAATAGAGGATCAGGACAGTGCTGACAGAGGAGAGGATAGGAACTAATAGAGGAGCAGGACAGATGAGAGGACAGGAACTAATAGAGGATCAGGAGAGATGAGAGAACAGGAACTAATAGAGGATCAGGACAGAGGAGAGGACAGGAACTAATAGAGGGTCAGGACAGTGCTGACAGAGGAGAGGACAGGAACTAATAGAGGATCAGGACAGATGAGAGGACAGGAACGAATAGAGGATCAGGACAGAGGTCAGGACAGGAACTAATAGAGGATCAGGACAGAGGAGAGGACAGGAACTAATAGAGGATCAGGACAGAGGAGAGGACAGGAACTAATAGAGGATCAGGACAGTGCTGACAGAGGAGAGTCATTCAGAGGAGAGTCAGGAGAGTCATTGACTCATTCCTCTCTGCCTCCTTCTTTCCACTCCTCTCCTCTTTTGACCTCACCCTCTCACCTTCCCCCCCTACTCACAAGGCAGGAAATACGCTCGACCTCATCTTTACTAGATGCTGTTCTTCCACTAACCTCGTTGCAACTCCCCTCCAAGTCTCCGACCACTACCTTGTATCCTTTTCCCTCTCGCTCTCATCCAACACTTCCCACACTGCCCCTACTCGGATGGTATCGCGCCGTCCCAACCTTCGCTCTCTCTCCCCCGCTACTCTCTCCTCTTCCATCCTATCATCTCTTCCCTCTGCTCAAACCTTCTCCAACCTATCTCCTGATTCTGCCTCCTCAACCCTCCTCTCCTCCCTTTCTGCATCCTTTGACTCTCTATGTCCCCTATCCTCCAGGCCGGCTCGGTCCTCCCTCCCGCTCCGTGGCTCGACGACTCATTGCGAGCTCACAGAACAGGGCTCCGGGCAGCCGAGCGGAAATGGAGGAAAACTCGCCTCCCTGCGGACCTGACATCCTTTCACTCCCTCCTCTCTACATTTTCCTCTTCTCTCTCTGCTGCTAAAGCCACTTTCTACCACTCTAAATTCCAAGCATCTGCCTCTAACCCTAGGAAGCTCTTTGCAACCTTCTCCTCCCTCCTGAATCCTCCTCCCCCTCCCCCCTCCTCCCTCTCTGCAGATGACTTCGTCAACCATTTTGAAAAGAAGGTCGACGACATCCGATCCTCGTTTGCTAAGTCAAACGACACCGCTGGTTCTGCTCACACTGCCCTACCCTGTGCTCTGACCTCTTTCTCCCCTCTCTCTCCAGATGAAATCTCGCGTCTTGTGACGGCCGGCCGCCCTACAACCTGCCCGCTTGACCCTATCCCCTCCTCTCTTCTCCAGACCATTTCCGGAGACCTCCTCCCTTACCTCACCTCGCTCATCAACTCATCCCTGACCGCTGGCTACGTCCCTTCCGTCTTCAAGAGAGCGAGAGTTGCACCCCTTCTGAAAAAACCTACACTCGATCCCTCCGATGTCAACAACTACAGACCAGTATCCCTTCTTTCTTTTCTCTCCAAAACTCTTGAACGTGCCGTCCTTGGCCAGCTCTCCCGCTATCTCTCTCAGAATGACCTTCTTGATCCAAATCAGTCAGGTTTCAAGACTAGTCATTCAACTGAGACTGCTCTTCTCTGTATCACGGAGGCGCTCCGCACTGCTAAAGCTAACTCTCTCTCCTCTGCTCTCATCCTTCTAGACCTATCGGCTGCCTTCGATACTGTGAACCATCAGATCCTCCTCTCCACCCTCTCCGAGTTGGGCATCTCCGGCGCGGCCACGCTTGGATTGCGTCCTACCTGACAGGTCGCTCCTACCAGGTGGCGTGGCGAGAATCCGTCTCCACACCACGTGCTCTCACCACTGGTGTCCCCCAGGGCTCTGTTCTAGGCCCTCTCCTATTCTCGCTATACACCAAGTCACTTGGCTCTGTCATAACCTCACATGGTCTCTCCTATCATTGCTATGCAGACGACACACAATTAATCTTCTCCTTTCCCCCTTCTGATGACCAGGTGGCGAATCGCATCTCTGCATGTCTGGCAGACATATCCGTGTGGATGACGGATCACCACCTCAAGCTGAACCTCGGCAAGACGGAGCTGCTCTTCCTCCCGGGGAAGGACTGCCCGTTCCATGATCTCGCCATCACGGTTGACAACTCCATTGTGTCCTCCTCCCAGAGCGCTAAGAACCTTGGCGTGATCCTGGACAACACCCTGTCGTTCTCAACTAACATCAAGGCGGTGGCCCGTTCCTGTAGGTTCATGCTCTACAACATCCGCAGAGTACGACCCTGCCTCACACAGGAAGCGGCGCAGGTCCTAATCCAGGCACTTGTCATCTCCCGTCTGGATTACTGCAACTCGCTGTTGGCTGGGCTCCCTGCCTGTGCCATTAAACCCCTACAACTCATCCAGAACGCCGCAGCCCGTCTGGTGTTCAACCTTCCCAAGTTCTCTCACGTCACCCCGCTCCTCCGCTCCCTCCACTGGCTTCCAGTTGAAGCTCGCATCCGCTACAAGACCATGGTGCTTGCCTACGGAGCTGTGAGGGGAACGGCACCTCAGTACCTCCAGGCTCTGATCAGGCCCTACACCCAAACAAGGGCACTGCGTTCATCCACCTCTGGCCTGCTCGCCTCCCTACCACTGAGGAAGTACAGTTCCCGCTCAGCCCAGTCAAAACTGTTCGCTGCTCTGGCCCCCCAATGGTGGAACAAACTCCCTCACGACGCCAGGACAGCGGAGTCAATCACCACCTTCCGGAGACACCTGAAACCCCACCTCTTTAAGGAATACCTAGGATAGGATAAAGTAATCCCTCTCACCCCCCCTCCCCCTGAAAAGATTTAGATGCACTACTGTTCCACTGGAGGTCATAAGGTGAATGCACCAATTTGTAAGTCGCTCTGGATAAGAGCGTCTGCTAAATGACTTAAATGTAAATGTAAATGTAGGAGAGGACAGGAACTAATAGAGGATCAGGACAGAGGAGAGGACAGGAACTAATAAAGGATCAGGACAGAGGAGCGAACAGGAACTAATAGAGGATCAGGACAGATGAGAGGACAGGAACTAATAGAGGATCAGGACAGAGGAGAGGACAGGAACTAATAGAGGATCAGGACAGTGGTGACAGAGGAGAGGACAGGAACTAATAGAGGATCAGGACAGAGGAGAGAACAGGAACTAATAGAGGATCAGGACAGAGGAGAGGACAGGAACTAATAGAGGATCAGGACAGAGGAGAGAACAGGAACTAATAGAGGATCAGGACAGTGGTGACAGAGGAGAGGACAGGAACGAATAGAGGATCAGGACAGAGGAGAGAACAGGAACTAATAGAGGATCAGGACAGTGGTGACAGAGGAGAGGACAGGAACTAATAGAGGATCAGGACAGTGGTGACATATGAGAGGACAGGAACTAATAGAGGATCAGGACAGTGGTGACAGAGGAGAGGACAGGAACTAATAGAGGATCAGGACAGTGGTGACAGAGGAGAGAACAGGAACTAATAGAGGGTCAGGACAGAGGAGAGGACAGGAATGAATAGAGGACAGGAACTAATAGAGGCTCAGGATAGTGGTGACAGAGGAGAGGACAGGAACTAATAGATGATCAGGACAGAGGAGAGAACAGGAACTAATAGAGGCTCAGGACAGTGCTGACAGAGGAGAGGACAGGAACTAATAGAGGATCAGGACAGAGGAGAGGACAGGAACTAATAGAGGATCAGGACAGAGGAGAGAACAGGAACTAATAGAGGATCAGGACAGAGGAGAGAACAGGAACGAATAGAGGATCAGGACAGTGGTGACAGAGGAGAGAACAGGAACTAATAGAGGGTCAGGACAGAGGAGAGGACAGGAACTAATAGAGGATCAGGACAGTGGTGACAGAGGAGAGGATAGGAACGAATAGAGGATCAGGACAGAGGAGAGAACAGGAACTAATAGAGGGTCAGGACAGAGGAGAGGACAGGAACTAATAGAGGCTCAGGATAGTGGTGACAGAGGAGAGGACAGGAACTAATAGAGGATCAGGACAGAGGAGAGGACAGGAACTAATGGAGGATCAGGACAGTGCTGACAGAGGAGAGGACAGGAACTAATAGAGGATCAGGACAGTGCTGACAGAGGAGAGGACAGGAACTAATAGAGGATCAGGACAGAGGAGAGGACAGGAACTAATAAAGGATCAGGACAGAGGAGCGAACAGGAACTAATAGAGGATCAGGACAGATGAGAGGACAGGAACTAATAGAGGATCAGGACAGAGGAGAGGACAGGAACTAATAGAGGATCAGGACAGTGGTGACAGAGGAGAGGACAGGAACTAATAGAGGATCAGGACAGAGGAGAGAACAGGAACTAATAGAGGATCAGGACAGAGGAGAGGACAGGAACTAATAGAGGATCAGGACAGAGGAGAGAACAGGAACTAATAGAGGATCAGGACAGTGGTGACAGAGGAGAGGACAGGAACGAATAGAGGATCAGGACAGAGGAGAGAACAGGAACTAATAGAGGATCAGGACAGTGGTGACAGAGGAGAGGACAGGAACTAATAGAGGATCAGGACAGTGGTGACATATGAGAGGACAGGAACTAATAGAGGATCAGGACAGTGGTGACAGAGGAGAGGACAGGAACTAATAGAGGATCAGGACAGTGGTGACAGAGGAGAGAACAGGAACTAATAGAGGGTCAGGACAGAGGAGAGGACAGGAATGAATAGAGGACAGGAACTAATAGAGGCTCAGGATAGTGGTGACAGAGGAGAGGACAGGAACTAATAGATGATCAGGACAGAGGAGAGAACAGGAACTAATAGAGGCTCAGGACAGTGCTGACAGAGGAGAGGACAGGAACTAATAGAGGATCAGGACAGAGGAGAGGACAGGAACTAATAGAGGATCAGGACAGAGGAGAGAACAGGAACTAATAGAGGATCAGGACAGAGGAGAGAACAGGAATGAATAGAGGATCAGGACAGTGGTGACAGAGGAGAGAACAGGAACTAATAGAGGGTCAGGACAGAGGAGAGGACAGGAACTAATAGAGGATCAGGACAGTGGTGACAGAGGAGAGGATAGGAACTAATAGAGGATCAGGACAGAGGAGAGAACAGGAACTAATAGAGGGTCAGGACAGAGGAGAGGACAGGAACTAATAGAGGCTCAGGATAGTGGTGACAGAGGAGAGGACAGGAACTAATAGAGGATCAGGACAGAGGAGAGGACAGGAACTAATGGAGGATCAGGACAGTGCTGACAGAGGAGAGGACAGGAACTAATAGAGGATCAGGACAGTGCTGACAGAGGAGAGGATAGGAACTAATAGAGGAGCAGGACAGATGAGAGGACAGGAACTAATAGAGGATCAGGACAGAGGAGAGGACAGGAACTAATAGAGGATCAGGACAGTGCTGACAGAGGAGAGGACAGGAACTAATAGAGGATCAGGACAGTGCTGACAGAGGAGAGGATAGGAACTAATAGAGGAGCAGGACAGATGAGAGGACAGGAACTAATAGAGGATCAGGAGAGATGAGAGAACAGGAACTAATAGAGGGTCAGGACAGAGGAGAGGACAGGAATGAATAGAGGACAGGAACTAATAGAGGCTCAGGATAGTGGTGACAGAGGAGAGGACAGGAACTAATAGAGGATCAGGACAGAGGAGAGGACAGGAACTAATAGAGGATCAGGACAGTGCTGACAGAGGAGAGGACAGGAACTAATAGAGGATCAGGACAGTGCTGACAGAGGAGAGGATAGGAACTAATAGAGGAGCAGGACAGATGAGAGGACAGGAACTAATAGAGTATCAGGAGAGATGAGAGAACAGGAACTAATAGAGGATCAGGACAGTGGTGACAGAGGAGAGGACAGGAACTAATAGAGGATCAGGACAGAGGAGAGGACAGGAACTAATAGAGGATAAGGACACAGGAAAGGACAGGAACTAATAGAGGATCAGGACAGAGGAGAGAACAGGAACGAATAGAGGAGAGGACAGGAATGAATAGAGGACAGGAACTAATAGAGGCTCAGGATAGTGGTGACAGAGGAGAGGACAGGAACTAATAGAGGATCAGGACAGAGGAGAGAACAGGAACTAATAGAGGATCAGGAGAGATGAGAGAACAGGAACTAATAGAGGATCAGGACAGTGGTGACAGAGGAGAGGACAGGAATTAATAGAGGATCAGGACAGAGGAGAGAACAGGAACTAATAGAGGATCAGGACAGAGGAGAGAACAGGAACTAATAGAGGATCATGACAGAGGAGAGGACAGGAACTAATAGAGGGTCAGGACAGAGGAGAGGACAGGAATGAATAGAGGACAGGAACTAATAGAGGCTCAGGATAGTGGTGACAGAGGAGAGGACAGGAACTAATAGAGGAGCAGGACAGAGGAGAGGACAGGAACTAATAGAGGCTCAGGACAGTGGTGACAGAGGAGAGGACAGGAACGAATAGAGGATCAGGACAGTGCTGACAGAGGAGAGGACAGGAACTAATAGAGGATCAGGACAGTGCTGACAGAGGAGAGGATAGGAACTAATAGAGGAGCAGGACAGATGAGAGGACAGGAACGAATAGAGGTTCAGGACAGTGCTGACAGAGGAGGACAGGAACTAATAGAGGATCAGGACAGTGCTGACAGAGGAGAGGATAGGAACTAATAGAGGAGCAGGACAGATGAGAGGACAGGAATGAATAGAGGACAGGAACTAATAGAGGCTCAGGATAGTGGTGACAGAGGAGAGGACAGGAACTAATAGAGGATCAGGACAGAGGAGAGGACAGGAACTAATAGAGGATCAGGACAGTGCTGACAGAGGAGAGGACAGGAACTAATAGAGGATCAGGACAGTGCTGACAGAGGAGAGGATAGGAACTAATAGAGGAGCAGGACAGATGAGAGGACAGGAACTAATAGAGGATCAGGACAGAGGAGAGGACAGGAACTAATAGAGGATCAGGACAGTGCTGACAGAGGAGAGGACAGGAACTAATAGAGGATCAGGACAGTGCTGACAGAGGAGAGGATAGGAACTAATAGAGGAGCAGGACAGATGAGAGGACAGGAACTAATAGAGGATCAGGAGAGATGAGAGAACAGGAACTAATAGAGGGTCAGGACAGAGGAGAGGACAGGAATGAATAGAGGACAGGAACTAATAGAGGCTCAGGATAGTGGTGACAGAGGAGAGGACAGGAACTAATAGAGGATCAGGACAGAGGAGAGGACAGGAACTAATAGAGGATCAGGACAGTGCTGACAGAGGAGAGGACAGGAACTAATAGAGGATCAGGACAGTGCTGACAGAGGAGAGGATAGGAACTAATAGAGGAGCAGGACAGATGAGAGGACAGGAACTAATAGAGGATCAGGACAGTGGTGACAGAGGAGAGAACAGGAACTAATAGAGGATCAGGACAGTGGTGACAGAGGAGAGGACAGGAACTAATAGAGGATCAGGACAGAGGAGAGGACAGGAACTAATAGAGGATCAGGACAGTGGTGACAGAGTCGAGGACAGGAACTAATAGAGGATCAGAACAGAGGAGAGAACAGGAACTAATAGAGGATCAGGACAGAGGAGAGGACAGGAACTAATAGAGGATCAGGACAGAGGAGAGAACAGGAACTAATAGAGGATCAGGACAGTGGTGACAGAGGAGAGGACAGGAACGAATAGAGGATCAGGACAGAGGAGAGAACAGGAACTAATAGAGGATCAGGACAGTGGTGACAGAGGAGAGGACAGGAACTAATAGAGGATCAGGACAGTGGTGACATATGAGAGGACAGGAACTAATAGAGGATCAGGACAGTGGTGACAGAGGAGAGGACAGGAACTAATAGAGGATCAGGACAGTGGTGACAGAGGAGAGAACAGGAACTAATAGAGGGTCAGGACAGAGGAGAGGACAGGAATGAATAGAGGACAGGAACTAATAGAGGCTCAGGATAGTGGTGACAGAGGAGAGGACAGGAACTAATAGATGATCAGGACAGAGGAGAGAACAGGAACTAATAGAGGCTCAGGACAGTGCTGACAGAGGAGAGGACAGGAACTAATAGAGGATCAGGACAGAGGAGAGGACAGGAACTAATAGAGGATCAGGACAGAGGAGAGAACAGGAACTAATAGAGGATCAGGACAGAGGAGAGAACAGGAACGAATAGAGGATCAGGACAGTGGTGACAGAGGAGAGAACAGGAACTAATAGAGGGTCAGGACAGAGGAGAGGACAGGAACTAATAGAGGATCAGGACAGTGGTGACAGAGGAGAGGATAGGAACTAATAGAGGATCAGGACAGAGGAGAGAACAGGAACTAATAGAGGGTCAGGACAGAGGAGAGGACAGGAACTAATAGAGGCTCAGGATAGTGGTGACAGAGGAGAGGACAGGAACTAATAGAGGATCAGGACAGAGGAGAGGACAGGAACTAATAGAGGATCAGGACAGTGCTGACAGAGGAGAGGACAGGAACTAATAGAGGATCAGGACAGTGCTGACAGAGGAGAGGATAGGAACTAATAGAGGAGCAGGACAGATGAGAGGACAGGAACTAATAGAGGATCAGGACAGAGGAGAGGACAGGAACTAATAGAGGATCAGGACAGTGCTGACAGAGGAGAGGACAGGAACTAATAGAGGATCAGGACAGTGCTGACAGAGGAGAGGATAGGAACTAATAGAGGAGCAGGACAGATGAGAGGACAGGAACTAATAGAGGATCAGGAGAGATGAGAGAACAGGAACTAATAGAGGGTCAGGACAGAGGAGAGGACAGGAATGAATAGAGGACAGGAACTAATAGAGGCTCAGGATAGTGGTGACAGAGGAGAGGACAGGAACTAATAGAGGATCAGGACATAGGAGAGGACAGGAACTAATAGAGGATCAGGACAGTGCTGACAGAGGAGAGGACAGGAACTAATAGAGGATCAGGACAGTGCTGACAGAGGAGAGGATAGGAACTAATAGAGGAGCAGGACAGATGAGAGGACAGGAACTAATAGAGTATCAGGAGAGATGAGAGAACAGGAACTAATAGAGGATCAGGACAGTGGTGACAGAGGAGAGGACAGGAACTAATAGAGGATCAGGACAGAGGAGAGGACAGGAACTAATAGAGGATAAGGACACAGGAAAGGACAGGAACTAATAGAGGATCAGGACAGAGGAGAGAACAGGAACGAATAGAGGAGAGGACAGAGGAGAGGACAGGAATGAATAGAGGACAGGAACTAATAGAGGCTCAGGATAGTGGTGACAGAGGAGAGGACAGGAACTAATAGAGGATCAGGACAGAGGAGAGAACAGGAACTAATAGAGGATCAGGAGAGATGAGAGAACAGGAACTAATAGAGGATCAGGACAGTGGTGACAGAGGAGAGGACAGGAATTAATAGAGGATCAGGACAGAGGAGAGAACAGGAACTAATAGAGGATCAGGACAGAGGAGAGAACAGGAACTAATAGAGGATCATGACAGAGGAGAGGACAGGAACTAATAGAGGGTCAGGACAGAGGAGAGGACAGGAATGAATAGAGGACAGGAACTAATAGAGGCTCAGGATAGTGGTGACAGAGGAGAGGACAGGAACTAATAGAGGAGCAGGACAGAGGAGAGGACAGGAACTAATAGAGGCTCAGGACAGTGGTGACAGAGGAGAGGACAGGAACGAATAGAGGATCAGGACAGTGCTGACAGAGGAGAGGACAGGAACTAATAGAGGATCAGGACAGTGCTGACAGAGGAGAGGATAGGAACTAATAGAGGAGCAGGACAGATGAGAGGACAGGAACGAATAGAGGTTCAGGACAGTGCTGACAGAGGAGGACAGGAACTAATAGAGGATCAGGACAGTGCTGACAGAGGAGAGGATAGGAACTAATAGAGGAGCAGGACAGATGAGAGGACAGGAATGAATAGAGGACAGGAACTAATAGAGGCTCAGGATAGTGGTGACAGAGGAGAGGACAGGAACTAATAGAGGATCAGGACAGAGGAGAGGACAGGAACTAATAGAGGA
This sequence comes from Oncorhynchus nerka, assembly GCF_034236695.1. Classification (NCBI taxonomy): domain Eukaryota; kingdom Metazoa; phylum Chordata; class Actinopteri; order Salmoniformes; family Salmonidae; genus Oncorhynchus; species Oncorhynchus nerka. Next base: position 96,404,015 of record NC_088415.1, read on the forward strand.
TCAGGACAGTGCTGACAGAGGAGAGGACAGGAACTAATAGAGGGTCAGGACAGTGCTGACAGAGGAGAGGATAGGAACTAATAGAGGAGCAGGACAGATGAGAGGACAGGAACTAATAGAGGATCAGGACAGAGGAGAGGACAGGAACTAATAGAGGATCAGGACAGTGCTGACAGAGGAGAGGACAGGAACTAATAGAGGATCAGGACAGTGCTGACAGAGGAGAGGATAGGAACTAATAGAGGAGCAGGACAGATGAGAGGACAGGAACTAATAGAGGATCAGGAGAGATGAGAGAACAGGAACTAATAGAGGGTCAGGACAGAGGAGAGGACAGGAATGAATAGAGGACAGGAACTAATAGAGGCTCAGGATAGTGGTGACAGAGGAGAGGACAGGAACTAATAGAGGATCAGGACAGAGGAGAGGACAGGAACTAATAGAGGATCAGGACAGTGCTGACAGAGGAGAGGACAGGAACTAATAGAGGATCAGGACAGTGCTGACAGAGGAGAGGATAGGAACTAATAGAGGAGCAGGACAGATGAGAGGACAGGAACTAATAGAGTATCAGGAGAGATGAGAGAACAGGAACTAATAGAGGATCAGGACAGTGGTGACAGAGGAGAGGACAGGAACTAATAGAGGATCAGGACAGAGGAGAGGACAGGAACTAATAGAGGATAAGGACACAGGAAAGGACAGGAACTAATAGAGGATCAGGACAGAGGAGAGAACAGGAACGAATAGAGGAGAGGACAGGAATGAATAGAGGACAGGAACTAATAGAGGCTCAGGATAGTGGTGACAGAGGAGAGGACAGGAACTAATAGAGGATCAGGACAGAGGAGAGAACAGGAACTAATAGAGGATCAGGAGAGATGAGAGAACAGGAACTAATAGAGGATCAGGACAGAGGAGAGGACAGGAACTAATAGAGGGTCAGGACAGAGGAGAGGACAGGAATGAATAGAGGACAGGAACTAATAGAGGCTCAGGATAGTGGTGACAGAGGAGAGGACAGGAACTAATAGAGGAGCAGGACAGAGGAGAGGACAGGAACTAATAGAGGCTCAGGACAGTGGTGACAGAGGAGAGGACAGGAACGAATAGAGGATCAGGACAGTGCTGACAGAGGAGAGGACAGGAACTAATAGAGGATCAGGACAGTGCTGACAGAGGAGAGGATAGGAACTAATAGAGGAGCAGGACAGATGAGAGGACAGGAACGAATAGAGGTTCAGGACAGTGCTGACAGAGGAGGACAGGAACTAATAGAGGATCAGGACAGTGCTGACAGAGGAGAGGATAGGAACTAATAGAGGAGCAGGACAGATGAGAGGACAGGAATGAATAGAGGACAGGAACTAATAGAGGCTCAGGATAGTGGTGACAGAGGAGAGGACAGGAACTAATAGAGGATCAGGACAGAGGAGAGGACAGGAACTAATAGAGGATCAGGACAGTGCTGACAGAGGAGAGGACAGGAACTAATAGAGGATCAGGACAGTGCTGACAGAGGAGAGGATAGGAACTAATAGAGGAGCAGGACAGATGAGAGGACAGGAACTAATAGAGGATCAGGACAGAGGAGAGGACAGGAACTAATAGAGGATCAGGACAGTGCTGACAGAGGAGAGGACAGGAACTAATAGAGGATCAGGACAGTGCTGACAGAGGAGAGGATAGGAACTAATAGAGGAGCAGGACAGATGAGAGGACAGGAACTAATAGAGGATCAGGAGAGATGAGAGAACAGGAACTAATAGAGGGTCAGGACAGAGGAGAGGACAGGAATGAATAGAGGACAGGAACTAATAGAGGCTCAGGATAGTGGTGACAGAGGAGAGGACAGGAACTAATAGAGGATCAGGACAGAGGAGAGGACAGGAACTAATAGAGGATCAGGACAGTGCTGACAGAGGAGAGGACAGGAACTAATAGAGGATCAGGACAGTGCTGACAGAGGAGAGGATAGGAACTAATAGAGGAGCAGGACAGATGAGAGGACAGGAACTAATAGAGGATCAGGACAGTGGTGACAGAGGAGAGAACAGGAACTAATAGAGGATCAGGACAGTGGTGACAGAGGAGAGGACAGGAACTAATAGAGGATCAGGACAGAGGAGAGGACAGGAACTAATAGAGGATCAGGACAGTGGTGACAGAGTCGAGGACAGGAACTAATAGAGGATCAGAACAGAGGAGAGAACAGGAACTAATAGAGGATCAGGACAGAGGAGAGGACAGGAACTAATAGAGGATCAGGACAGAGGAGAGAACAGGAACTAATAGAGGATCAGGACAGTGGTGACAGAGGAGAGGACAGGAACGAATAGAGGATCAGGACAGAGGAGAGAACAGGAACTAATAGAGGATCAGGACAGTGGTGACAGAGGAGAGGACAGGAACTAATAGAGGATCAGGACAGTGGTGACATATGAGAGGACAGGAACTAATAGAGGATCAGGACAGTGGTGACAGAGGAGAGGACAGGAACTAATAGAGGATCAGGACAGTGGTGACAGAGGAGAGAACAGGAACTAATAGAGGGTCAGGACAGAGGAGAGGACAGGAATGAATAGAGGACAGGAACTAATAGAGGCTCAGGATAGTGGTGACAGAGGAGAGGACAGGAACTAATAGATGATCAGGACAGAGGAGAGAACAGGAACTAATAGAGGCTCAGGACAGTGCTGACAGAGGAGAGGACAGGAACTAATAGAGGATCAGGACAGAGGAGAGGACAGGAACTAATAGAGGATCAGGACAGAGGAGAGAACAGGAACTAATAGAGGATCAGGACAGAGGAGAGAACAGGAACGAATAGAGGATCAGGACAGTGGTGACAGAGGAGAGAACAGGAACTAATAGAGGGTCAGGACAGAGGAGAGGACAGGAACTAATAGAGGATCAGGACAGTGGTGACAGAGGAGAGGATAGGAACTAATAGAGGATCAGGACAGAGGAGAGAACAGGAACTAATAGAGGGTCAGGACAGAGGAGAGGACAGGAACTAATAGAGGCTCAGGATAGTGGTGACAGAGGAGAGGACAGGAACTAATAGAGGATCAGGACAGAGGAGAGGACAGGAACTAATAGAGGATCAGGACAGTGCTGACAGAGGAGAGGACAGGAACTAATAGAGGATCAGGACAGTGCTGACAGAGGAGAGGATAGGAACTAATAGAGGAGCAGGACAGATGAGAGGACAGGAACTAATAGAGGATCAGGACAGAGGAGAGGACAGGAACTAATAGAGGATCAGGACAGTGCTGACAGAGGAGAGGACAGGAACTAATAGAGGATCAGGACAGTGCTGACAGAGGAGAGGATAGGAACTAATAGAGGAGCAGGACAGATGAGAGGACAGGAACTAATAGAGGATCAGGAGAGATGAGAGAACAGGAACTAATAGAGGGTCAGGACAGAGGAGAGGACAGGAATGAATAGAGGACAGGAACTAATAGAGGCTCAGGATAGTGGTGACAGAGGAGAGGACAGGAACTAATAGAGGATCAGGACAGAGGAGAGGACAGGAACTAATAGAGGATCAGGACAGTGCTGACAGAGGAGAGGACAGGAACTAATAGAGGATCAGGACAGTGCTGACAGAGGAGAGGATAGGAACTAATAGAGGAGCAGGACAGATGAGAGGACAGGAACTAATAGAGGGTCAGGACAGTGCTGACAGAGGAGAGAACAGGAACGAATAGAGGATCAGGACAGTGGTGACAGAGGAGAGGACAGGAACTAATAGAGGATCAGGACAGAGGAGAGGACAGGAACTAATAGAGGATCAGGACAGTGGTGACAGAGTCGAGGACAGGAACTAATAGAGGATCAGAACAGAGGAGAGGACAGGAACTAATAGAGGATCAGAACAGAGGAGAGGACAGGAACTAATAGAGGGTCAGGACAGAGGAGAAGACAGGAACTAAAAGAGGATCAGGACAGTGGTGACAGAGGAGAGGACAGGAACTAATAGAGGATCAGGACAGAGGAGAGGACAGGAACTAATAGAGGATAAGGACACAGGAAAGGACAGGAACTAATAGAGGATCAGGACAGAGGAGAGAATAGGAACGAATAGAGGAGAGGACAGAGGAGAGGACAGGAATGAATAGAGGACAGGAACTAATAGAGGCTCAGGATAGTGGTGACAGAGGAGAGGACAGGAACTAATAGAGGATCAGGACAGAGGAGAGAACAGGAACTAATAGAGGATCAGGAGAGATGAGAGAACAGGAACTAATAGAGGATCAGGACAGTGGTGACAGAGGAGAGGACAGGAATTAATAGAGGATCAGGACAGAGGAGAGAACAGGAACTAATAGAGGATCATGACAGAGGAGAGGACAGGAACTAATAGAGGGTCAGGACAGAGGAGAGGACAGGAATGAATAGAGGACAGGAACTAATAGAGGCTCAGGATAGTGGTGACAGAGGAGAGGACAGGAACTAATAGAGGATCAGGACAGAGGAGAGGACAGGAACTAATAGAGGCTCAGGACAGTGGTGACAGAGGAGAGGACAGGAACGAATAGAGGATCAGGACAGTGCTGACAGAGGAGAGGACAGGAACTAATAGAGGATCAGGACAGTGCTGACAGAGGAGAGGATAGGAACTAATAGAGGAGCAGGACAGATGAGAGGACAGGAACGAATAGAGGTTCAGGACAGTGCTGACAGAGGAGGACAGGAACTAATAGAGGATCAGGACAGTGCTGACAGAGGAGAGGATAGGAACTAATAGAGGAGCAGGACAGATGAGAGGACAGGAACGAATAGAGGTTCAGGACAGATGAGAGGACAGGAATGAATAGAGGACAGGAACTAATAGAGGCTCAGGATAGTGGTGACAGAGGAGAGGACAGGAACTAATAGAGGATCAGGACAGAGGAGAGGACAGGAACTAATAGAGGCTCAGGACAGTGGTGACAGAGGAGAGGACAGGAACTAATAGAGGGTCAGGACAGTGCTGACAGAGGAGAGAACAGGAACTAATAGAGGATCATGACAGAGGTGAGGACAGGAACTAATAGAGGATCAGGACAGAGGAGAGGACAGGAATGAATAGAGGACAGGAACTAATAGAGGCTCAGGATAGTGGTGACAGAGGAGAGGACAGGAACTAATAGAGGATCAGGACAGAGGAGAGGACAGGAACTAATAGAGGCTCAGGACTGTGGTGACAGAGGAGAGGACAGGAACGAATAGAGGATCAGGACAGATGAGAGGACAGGAACTAATAGAGGATCAGGACAGTGGTGACAGAGGAGAGGACAGGAACTAATAGAGGTTCAGGACAGATGAGAGGACAGGAACTAATAGAGGCTCAGGACAGTGCTGACAGAGGAGAGGACAGGAACTAATAGAGGATCAGGACAGTGCTGACAGAGGAGAGGATAGGAACTAATAGAGGAGCAGGACAGATGAGAGGACAGGAACGAATAGAGGTTCAGGACAGATGAGAGGACAGGAATGAATAGAGGACAGGGACTAATAGAGGCTCAGGATAGTGGTGACAGAGGAGAGGACAGGAACTAATAGAGGATCAGGACAGAGGAGAGGACAGGAACTAATAGAGGCTCAGGACAGTGGTGACAGAGGAGAGGACAGGAACTAATAGAGGGTCAGGACAGTGCTGACAGAGGAGAGAACAGGAACGAATAGAGGTTCAGGACAGATGAGAGGACAGGAACTAATAGAGGCTCAGGACAGTGCTGACAGAGGAGAGGACAGGAACTAATAGAGGATCAGGACAGTGCTGACAGAGGAGAGGATAGGAACTAATAGAGGAGCAGGACAGATGAGAGGACAGGAACGAATAGAGGTTCAGGACAGATGAGAGGACAGGAATGAATAGAGGACAGGGACTAATAGAGGCTCAGGATAGTGGTGACAGAGGAGAGGACAGGAACTAATAGAGGATCAGGACAGAGGAGAGAACAGGAACTAATAGAGGATCAGGACAGAGGAGAGGACAGGAACTAATAGAGGATCAGGACAGGAACGAATAGAGGTTCAGGACAGAGGAGAGGACAGGAACTAATAGAGGATCAGGACAGAGGAGAGGACAGGAACTAATAGAGGATCAGGACAGTGGTGACAGGGGAGAGGACAGGAATGAATAGAGGATCAGGACAGAGGAGAGGACAGGAACGAATAGAGACTCAGGACAGTGGTGACAGAGGAGAGGACAGGAACGAATAGAGGATCAGGACAGTGCTGACAGAGGAGAGGACAGGAACTAATAGAGGATCAGGACAGTGCTGACAGAGGAGAGGATAGGAACTAATAGAGGAGCAGGACAGATGAGAGGACAGGAACGAATAGAGGTTCAGGACAGTGCTGACAGAGGAGGACAGGAACTAATAGAGGATCAGGACAGTGCTGACAGAGGAGAGGATAGGAACTAATAGAGGAGCAGGACAGATGAGAGGACAGGAACGAATAGAGGTTCAGGACAGATGAGAGGACAGGAATGAATAGAGGACAGGAACTAATAGAGGCTCAGGATAGTGGTGACAGAGGAGAGGACAGGAACTAATAGAGGATCAGGACAGAGGAGAGGACAGGAACTAATAGAGGCTCAGGACAGTGGTGACAGAGGAGAGGACAGGAACTAATAGAGGGTCAGGACAGTGCTGACAGAGGAGAGAACAGGAACGAATAGAGGATCAGGACAGATGAGAGGACAGGAACTAATAGAGGATCAGGACAGTGGTGACAGAGGAGAGGACAGGAACTAATAGAGGTTCAGGACAGATGAGAGGACAGGAACTAATAGAGGCTCAGGACAGTGCTGACAGAGGAGAGGACAGGAACTAATAGAGGATCAGGACAGTGCTGACAGAGGAGAGGATAGGAACTAATAGAGGAGCAGGACAGATGAGAGGACAGGAACGAATAGAGGTTCAGGACAGATGAGAGGACAGGAATGAATAGAGGACAGGGACTAATAGAGGCTCAGGATAGTGGTGACAGAGGAGAGGACAGGAACTAATAGAGGATCAGGACAGAGGAGAGGACAGGAACTAATAGAGGCTCAGGACAGTGGTGACAGAGGAGAGGACAGGAACTAATAGAGGGTCAGGACAGTGCTGACAGAGGAGAGAACAGGAACGAATAGAGGTTCAGGACAGATGAGAGGACAGGAACTAATAGAGGCTCAGGACAGTGCTGACAGAGGAGAGGACAGGAACTAATAGAGGATCAGGACAGTGCTGACAGAGGAGAGGATAGGAACTAATAGAGGAGCAGGACAGATGAGAGGACAGGAACGAATAGAGGTTCAGGACAGATGAGAGGACAGGAATGAATAGAGGACAGGGACTAATAGAGGCTCAGGATAGTGGTGACAGAGGAGAGGACAGGAACTAATAGAGGATCAGGACAGAGGAGAGAACAGGAACTAATAGAGGATCAGGACAGAGGAGAGGACAGGAACTAATAGAGGATCAGGACAGGAACGAATAGAGGTTCAGGACAGAGGAGAGGACAGGAACTAATAGAGGATCAGGACAGAGGAGAGGACAGGAACTAATAGAGGATCAGGACAGTGGTGACAGGGGAGAGGACAGGAATGAATAGAGGATCAGGACAGAGGAGAGGACAGGAACGAATAGAGACTCAGGACAGTGGTGACAGAGGAGAGGACAGGAACGAATAGAGGATCAGGACAGTGCTGACAGAGGAGAGGACAGGAACTAATAGAGGATCAGGACAGTGCTGACAGAGGAGAGGATAGGAACTAATAGAGGAGCAGGACAGATGAGAGGACAGGAACGAATAGAGGTTCAGGACAGTGCTGACAGAGGAGGACAGGAACTAATAGAGGATCAGGACAGTGCTGACAGAGGAGAGGATAGGAACTAATAGAGGAGCAGGACAGATGAGAGGACAGGAATGAATAGAGGACAGGAACTAATAGAGGCTCAGGATAGTGGTGACAGAGGAGAGGACAGGAACTAATAGAGGATCAGGACAGAGGAGAGGACAGGAACTAATAGAGGCTCAGGACAGTGGTGACAGAGGAGAGGACAGGAACTAATAGAGGGTCAGGACAGTGCTGACAGAGGAGAGAACAGGAACTAATAGAGGATCATGACAGAGGTGAGGACAGGAACTAATAGAGGATCAGGACAGAGGAGAGGACAGGAATGAATAGAGGACAGGAACTAATAGAGGCTCAGGATAGTGGTGACAGAGGAGAGGACAGGAACTAATAGAGGATCAGGACAGAGGAGAGGACAGGAACTAATAGAGGCTCAGGACTGTGGTGACAGAGGAGAGGACAGGAACGAATAGAGGATCAGGACAGATGAGAGGACAGGAACTAATAGAGGATCAGGACAGTGGTGACAGAGGAGAGGACAGGAACTAATAGAGGTTCAGGACAGATGAGAGGACAGGAACTAATAGAGGCTCAGGACAGTGCTGACAGAGGAGAGGACAGGAACTAATAGAGGATCAGGACAGTGCTGACAGAGGAGAGGATAGGAACTAATAGAGGAGCAGGACAGATGAGAGGACAGGAACGAATAGAGGTTCAGGACAGATGAGAGGACAGGAATGAATAGAGGACAGGGACTAATAGAGGCTCAGGATAGTGGTGACAGAGGAGAGGACAGGAACTAATAGAGGATCAGGACAGAGGAGAGGACAGGAACTAATAGAGGCTCAGGACAGTGGTGACAGAGGAGAGGACAGGAACTAATAGAGGGTCAGGACAGTGCTGACAGAGGAGAGAACAGGAACGAATAGAGGTTCAGGACAGATGAGAGGACAGGAACTAATAGAGGATCAGGACAGAGGAGAGGACAGGAACTAATAGAGGATCAGGACAGGAACGAATAGAGGTTCAGGACAGAGGAGAGGACAGGAACTAATAGAGGATCAGGACAGAGGAGAGGACAGGAACTAATAGAGGATCAGGACAGTGGTGACAGGGGAGAGGACAGGAATGAATAGAGGATCAGGACAGAGGAGAGGACAGGAACGAATAGAGACTCAGGACAGTGGTGACAGAGGAGACAGCAGGAATGGGGGAGGAGATATAGATGTATATAACATCCGGAGGCTGTTAAGTCTCACCCCTCCGGTTGCTGGAGAAAGTTCTTCATATGTTTCAGCTGCTGGAAGTGGCAGGACATGTCTGTAGCCAGAACCATCTGTACCACCAGGCCCCTCAGCTCTCTACAGACAGACAGACAGGTTAGGGTTAGAGAGAGGAGCAGGACATGTCTGTAGCCAGAACCATCTGTACCACCAGGCCCCTCAGCTCTCTACAGACAGACAGACAGACAGACAGACAGGTTAGGGTTAGAGAGAGGAGCAGGACATGTCTGTAGCCAGAACCATCTGTACCACCAGGCCCCTCAGCTCTCTACAGACAGACAGACAGACAGACAGGTTAGGGTTAGAGAGAGGAGCAGGACATGTCTGTAGCCAGAACTATCTCTCCTACCAGGCCCCTCAGCTCTCTGGGGAGACATACAGACATTGTCGAGAAGGAACCTGCAAGTAAGCATTTCATTGGACGTATGCCATGCATGTCCTTCACAACGAATAAAACTTGGAAGATGTTATTACCTGGTAGGTTCATTGATAATTTGTGTGAGATCGAGGGCATCAAGTTTAGAATTGTAGGATAGCCGGGGTGTTAAACATGTCCCAGTTTAGGTCACCTGGCATCACGAGCTCAGAAGATAGATGGGGGGGCAATCAGATCACATATGGTGTCCAGAGCACAGCTGGGGGCAGAGGGAGGTCTATGCGGCAACGGTGAGAGACTTGTTTCTGGAAAGGTGTATTTTTAGAAGTAGAAGCTTGAATTGTTTGGTTACCGACCTGGATAGTAAGACAGATCTCTGCAGTAGATTGGGCACAGACCTGGATAGTAAGACAGAACTCTGCAGTAGATTGGACACAGACCTGGATAGTATGACAGAACTCTGCAGTAGATTGGACACAGACCTGGATAGTATGACAGAACTCTGCAGTAGATTGGGTACAGACCTGGATAGTATGACAGATCTCTGCAGTAGATTGGGTACAGACCTGGATAGTAAGACAGATCTCTGCAGTAGATTGGTTACAGACCTGGATAGTAAGACAGAACTCTGCAGTAGATTGGGCACAGACCTGGATAGTATGACAGAACTCTGCAGTAGATTGGGTACAGACCTGGATAGTATGACAGATCTCTGCAGTAGATTGGGTACAGACCTGGATAGTATGACAGATCTCTGCAGTAGATTGGGTACAGACCTGGATAGTAAGACAGATCTCTGCAGTAGATTGGGTACAGACCTGGATAGTAAGACAGAACTCTGCAGTAGATTGGGTACAGACCTGGATAGTATGACAGATCTCTGCAGTAGATTGGGCACAGACCTGGATAGTATGACAGAACTCTGCAGTAGATTGGGTACAGACCTGGATAGTATGACAGAACTCTGCAGTAGATTGGGTACAGACCTGGATAGTATGACAGAACTCTGCAGTAGATTGGGTACAGACCTGGATAGTATGACAGATCTCTGCAGTAGATTGGGCACAGACCTGGATAGTATGACAGATCTCTGCAGTAGATTGGGCACAGACCTGGATAGTATGACAGAACTCTGCAGTAGATTGGGTACAGACCTGGATAGTATGACAGATCTCTGCAGTAGATTGGGCACAGACCTGGATAGTATGACAGAACTCTGCAGTAGATTGGGCACAGACCTGGATAGTATGACAGATCTCTGCAGTAGATTGGGTACAGACCTGGATAGTAAGACAGAACTCTGCAGTAGATTGGGCACAGACCTGGATAGTAAGACAGATCTCTGCAGTAGATTGGTTACAGACCTCGATAGTAAGACAGAACTCTGCAGTAGATTGGGTACAGACCTGGATAGTAAGACAGAACTCTGCAGTAGATTGCAACACCGCCCCATTTGGCAGTTATATCTTGGCAGAAAATGTTATAGTTAGGGATGGAGATAACATGTTATTACACTCCTATTACATGTTATTATACTCATATTACTCATATTACATGTTATTATACTCCCATTACATGTTATTACATGTTATTACACTCCCATTACTCCTATTACATGTTATTACACTCCTATTACATGTTATTACACTCCAATTACTCCTATTACATGTTATTACACTCCAATTACTCATATTACATTTTATTATACTCCCATTACTCCTATTACATGTTATTATACTCCTATTACATGTTATTACACTCCTATTACATGTTATTATACTCCCATTACTCCTATTACATGTTATTACACTCCTATTACTCCTATTACATGTTATTATACTCCCATTACTCCTATTACATGTTATTATACTCCTATTACATGTTATTATACTCCCATTACTCCTATTACATGTTATTACACTCCCATTACTCCTATTACATGTTATTACTTGCCTATTACTCCTATTACATGTTATTACACTCCTATTACTCCTATTACATGTTATTACACTCCTATTACCACTATTACATGTTATTACATGTTATTACACTCCTATTACCACTATTACATGTTATTACATGTTATTACACTCCAATTACTCATATTACATGTTATTACACTCCAATTACTCCTATTACATGTTATTACACTCCCATTACTCCTATTACATGTTATTATACTCCCATTACTCCTATTACATGTTATTATACTCCTATTACATGTTATTATACTCCCATTACTCCTATTACATGTTATTATACTCCCATTACTCCTATTACATGTTATTATACTCCTATTACATGTTATTATACTCCCATTACTCCTATTACATGTTATTACACTCCCATTACTCCTATTACATGTTATTACACTCCCATTACTCCTATTACATGTTATTACACTCCCATTACTCCTATTACATGTTATTACACTCCCATTACTCCTATTACATGTTATTACACTCCTATTACATGTTATTATACTCCCATTCGCTCTGGATAAGAGCGTCTGCTAAATGACTTAAATGTAAATGTAAATTACATGTTATTACATGTTATTACACTCCAATTACTCCTATTACATGTTATTACACTCCTATTACCACTATTACATGTTATTACATGTTATTATACTCCCATTACTCCTATTACATGTTATTACACTCATATTACTCCTATTACATGTTATTACACTCCCATTACTCCTATTACATGTTATTATACTCCCATTACTCCTATTACATGTTATTACACTCCCATTACTCCTATTACATGTTATTACACTCCCATTACTCCTATTACATGTTATTACACTCCCATTACTCCTATTACATGTTATTACACTCCTATTACCACTATTACATGTTATTACATTTTATTATACTCCCATTACTCCTATTACATGTTATTACTTGCCTATTACTCCTATTACATGTTATTACACCCCTATTACTCATATTACATGTTATTACTTGCCTATTACTCCTATTACATGTTATTACTTGCCTATTACTCATATTACATGTTATTACACTCCTCTTACTCATATGACATGTTATTACACTCCTATTAGTCATATTACATGCTAATACATGTTATAACACTCCTATTATTACTATTACATTTTATTACATGTTATTACACTCCTATTAGTCATATTACATGTTATTACACTCCTATTAGTCATATTACATGTTATTACACTCCTCTTACTCATATTACATGTTATTACACTCCTATTAGTCATATTACATGTTATTACACTCCTATTAGTCATATTACATGCTAATACATGTTATAACACTCCTATTATTACTATTACATTTTATTACATGTTATTACACTCCTATTACTCATATTACATGTTATTACACTCCTATTAGTCATATTACATGTTATTACACTCCTATTAGTCATATTACATGTTATTACACTCCTATTAGTCATATTACATGTTATTACACTCCTATTACTCCTATGACATATGTATGACATTTCAAGAATGTCTCACCTCCAGTCGTCTTTAGACAGGTTGTATAGTATGTTGATCTCATCATCGTCCTGTAGGAGGCGGTATGCTGCGCTGACATGGTGGCTCTCGAGGACAGACTGGTCGTTGTACAGGATCGCTGTGTCTGATCTGGAGACACGTTCATAGTGTCACCTAACATATTTTCTTCCATTGAGAAACACTGAATTACTATTATATTTAACTCTGTGTGGTGTTCATCGTCTCTTTCTAATCAGGTACCTAATTCAGACCTAGAATGGATGGTCTGGATCTGTTAGATCAGTCATCTATTACCTGGTCTGGATCTGTTATATCAGTCATCTATTACCTGGTCTGGATCGGTTAGATCAGTCATCTATTACCTGGTCTGGATCGGTTAGATCAGTCATCTATTACCTGGTCTGGATCGGTTAGATCAGTCATCTATTACCTGGTCTGGATCGGTTAGATCAGTCATCTATTACCTGGTCTGGATCTGTTTTATCAGTCATCTATTACCTGGTCTGGATCTGTTATATCAGTCATCTATTACCTGGTCTGGATCTGTTAGATCAGTCATCTATTACCTGGTCTGGATCTGTTAGATCAGTCATCTATTACCTGGTCTGGATCTGTTATATCAGTCATCTATTACCTGGTCTGGATCTGTTATATCAGTCATCTATTACCTGGTCTGGATCTGTTAGATCAGGCATCTATTACCTGGTCTGGATCTGTTAGATCAGTCATCTATTACCTGGTCTGGATCTGTTAGATCAGCAATCTATTACCTGGTCTGGATCTGTTAGATCAGTCATCTATTACCTGGTCTGGATCTGTTATATCAGTCATCTATTACCTGGTCTGGATCTGTTATATCAGTCATCTATTACCTGGTCTGGATCTGTTAGATCAGTCATCTATTACCTGGTCTGGATCTGTTATATCAGTCATCTATTACCTGGTCTGGATCTGTTAGATCAGTCATCTATTACCTGGTCTGGATCTGTTAGATCAGTCATCTATTACCTGGTCTGGATCTGTTAAATCAGCAATCTATTACCTGGTCTGGATCTGTTAGATCAGTCATCTATTACCTGGTCTGGATCTGTTAGATCAGTCATCTATTACCTGGTCTGGATCTGTTAAATCAGCAATCTATTACCTGGTCTGGATCTGTTAGATCAGTCATCTATTACCTGGTCTGGATCTGTTAGATCAGTCATCTATTACCTGGTCTGGATCTGTTAAATCAGCAATCTATTACCTGGTCTGGATCTGTTAAATCAGCAATCTATTACCTGGTCTGGATCTGTTAGATCAGTCATCTATTACCTGGTCTGGATCTGTTAGATCAGTCATCTATTACCTGGTCTGGATCTGTTAGATCAGTCATCTATTACCTGGTCTGGATCTGTTAGATCAGTCATCTATTACCTGGTCTGGATGTGGAAATTGTTGGTGGTTCCAGTGTGTTCGTAGTCGTGAACCGCTGCTGCAAAGATCATGGCAAAGATCTCTAGCTCTGTCAACCAATGCTGCGCCCGACACCGTAGAAAGAGACCATAAAGGAACAATAGAAAGGGAGAAGAGGGTGTGGAAATGACAAACGGAACAGTTGAACATTACATCCTGTTCAATCTGTCTCCTGTTCTATCAGCCTCCTGTTCTATCAGTCTCCTGTTCTATCAGTCTCCTGTTCTATCAATCTCCTGTTCTATCAGTCTCCTGTTCTATCAGTCTCCTGTTATGTCAGCCTCCTGTTCAATCAGTCTCCTGTTCTATCAGTCTCATGTTCTATCAGTCCCTCAGTCAGTTGGACATAATATCCTGTTCTATCAGTCTCCTGTTCTATCAGCCTCTTAGTCAGTTGAACATTTTATCCTGTTCTATCAATCTCCTGTTCAATCAGTTTCCTGTTCAATCAGTCTCCCGTTCAATCAGTCTTCTGTTCTATCAGTCTCCTGTTCTATCAGTCTCCTGTTCAATCAGTCTCCTGTTCAATCAGTCTCCTGTTCAATGAGTTTCCTGTTCAATCAGTCTCCTGTTCAATCAGTCTTCTGTTCAATCAGTATCCTGTTCAATCAGTCTCCAGTTCTATCAGTCTTCTGTTCTATCAGTCTCCTGTTCAATCAGTCTCCTGGTATGTCAGTCTCCTGTTCTATCAGTCTCCTGTTCAATCAGTCTTCTGTTCTATCAGTCTCCTGTTCAATCAGTCTTATGTTCTCTCAATCTCCTGTTCTATCAGTCTCCTGTTCTACAAGTCTCCTGTTCTGCCAGTCTCCTGTTCTATCAGTCTCCTGTTCAATCAGACTTATGTTCTCTCAATCTCCTGTTCTATCAGTCTCCTGTTCTATAAGTCTCCTGTTCTATAAGTCTCCTGTTCTATCAGTCTCCTGTTCTATCAGTCTCCTGTTCAATCAGTCTTCTGTTCTCTCAATCTCCTGTTCTATCAGTCTCCTGTTCAATCAGTCTTATGTTCTCTCAATCTCCTGTTCTATCAGTCTCCTGTTCTATAAGTCTCCTGTTCTGCCAGGCTCCTGTTCTATCAGTCTCCTGTTCTATCAGTCTCCTGTTCAATCAGTCTTATGTTCTCTCAATCTCCTGTTCTATCAGTCTCCTGTTCTATCAGTCTTCTGTTCTATCAGTCTCCTGTTCTATCAGTCTCCTGTTCTATCAGTCTCCTGTTCTATCAGTCTCCTGTTCTATCAATCTCCTGTTCTATCAGTCTCCTGTTCTATCAGTCTCCTGTTATGTCAGTCTCCTGTTCTATCAGTCTCCTCTTGTATCAGCCTCTTAGTCAGTTGAACATTTTATCCTGTTCAATCAGTCTCCTGTTCTATCAGTCTCCTGTTCTATCAGTCTCCTCTTGTATCAGTCTCTCAGCCAGTTGAACATTACATTCTGTTCTATCAGTCTCCTGTTCTATCAATCTCCTGTTCTATCAGTCTCCTGTTCTATCAGTCTCCTGTTCTATAAGTCTCCTGTTCTATCAGTCTCCTGTTCAATCAGTCTTATGTTCTCTCAATCTCCTGTTCTATCAGTCTCCTGTTCTATAAGTCTCCTGTTCTGCCAGTCTCCTGTTCTATCAGTCTCCTGTTCTATCAGTCTCCTGTTCAATCAGTCTTCTGTTCTCTCAATCTCCTGTTCTATCGGTCTCTTGTTCTATCAGTCTCCTGTTCTATCAGTCTCCTGTTCTATCAGTCTCCTGTTCTATCAGTCTTCTGTTCTATCAGTCTCCTGTTCTATCAGTCTCCTGTTATGTCAGTCTCCTGTTCTATCAGCCTCCTGTTCTATCAGCCTCTTAGTCAGTTGAACATTTTATCCTGTTCAATCAGTCTCATGTTCTATCAGTCCCTCAGTCAGTTGGACATAATATCCTGTTCTATCAGTCTCCTGTTCTATCAGTCTCCTGTTCTATCAGTCTTCTGTTCTATCAGTCTTCTGTTCTATCAGTCTCCTGTTCTATCAGTCTCCTGTTCTATCAGTCTCCTGTTCTATCAGTCTCCTGTTCAATCAGTCTCCAGTTCTATCAGTCTCCTGTTTTATCAGTCTCCTGTTTTATCAGTCTCCTGTTCTATCAGTCTTCTGTTCTATCAGTCTCCTGTTCTATCAGTCTTCTGTTCTATCAGTCTCCTGTTCTATCAGTCTCCTGTTATGTCAGTCTCCTGTTCTATCAGCCTCCTGTTCTATCAGCCTCTTAGTCAGTTGAACATTTTATCCTGTTCTATCAGTCTCATGTTCTATCAGTCCCTCAGTCAGTTGGACATAATATCCTGTTCTATCAGTCTCCTGTTCTATCAGTCTCCTGTTCTATCAGTCTTCTGTTCTATCAGTCTCCTGTTCTATCCGTCTCCTGTTCTATCAGTCTCCTGTTCAATCAGTCTCCTGTTCAATCAGTCTCCAGTTCTATCAGTCTCCTGTTTTATCAGTCTCCTGTTCTATCAGTCTTCTGTTCTATCAGTCTCCTGTTCTATCAGTCTCCTGTTCAATCAGTCTCCTGTTCAATCAGTTTTCTGTTCAATCAGTCTCCTGTTCAATCAGTCTTCTGTTCTATCAGTCTCCTGTTCAATCAGTCTCCAGTTCTATCAGTCTTCTGTTCTATCAGTCTCCTGTTCAATCAGTCTCCTGTTATGTCAGTCTCCTGTTCTATCAGTCTCCTGTTCAATCAGTCTTCTGTTCTATCAGTCTCCTGTTCAATCAGTCTTATGTTCTCTCAATCTCCTGTTCTATCAGTCTCCTGTTCTATAAGTCTCCTGTTCTGCCAGTCTCCTGTTCTATCAGTCTCCTGTTCTATCAGTCTCCTGTTCAATCAGTCTTCTGTTCTCTCAATCTCCTGTTCTATCAGTCTCCTGTTCAATTAGTCTTATGTTCTCTCAATCTCCTGTTCTATAAGTCTCCTGTTCTGCCAGTCTCCTGTTCTATCAGTCTCCTGTTCTATCAGTCTCCTGTTCAATCAGTCTTATGTTCTCTCAATCTCCTGTTCTATCAGTCTCCTGTTCTATAAGTCTCCTGTTCTATCAGTCTCCTGTTCTATCAGTCTCCTGTTCTATCAGTCTCCTGTTCTCTCAATCTCCTGTTCTATCAGTCTCCTGTTCTATCAGTCTCCTGTTCTATCAGTCTCCTGTTCTATCAATCTCCTGTTCTATCAGTCTCCTGTTCTATCAGTCTCCTGTTATGTCAGTCTCCTGTTCTATCAGTCTCCTCTTGTATCAGCCTCTTAGTCAGTTGAACATTTTATCCTGTTCAACCAGTCTCCTGTTCTATCAGTCTCCTGTTCTATCAGTCTCCTGTTCTATCAGTCTCCTGTTCTATCAGTCTCCTCTTGTATCAGTCTCTCAGCCAGTTGAACATTACATTCTGTTCTATCAGTCTCCTGTTCTATCAATCTCCTGTTCTATCAGTCTCCTGTTCTATAAGTCTCCTGTTCTATCAGTCTCCTGTTCAATCAGTCTCCTGTTCAATCAGTCTTATGTTCTCTCAATCTCCTGTTCTATCAGTCTCCTGTTCTATAAGTCTCCTGTTCTGCCAGTCTCCTGTTCTATCAGTCTCCTGTTCTATCAGTCTCCTGTTCAATCAGTCTTCTGTTCTATCAGTCTCCTGTTCTATCAGTCTCCTGTTCTATCAGTCTTCTGTTCTATCAGTCTCCTGTTCTATCAGTCTCCTGTTCTATCAGTCTCCTGTTCTATCAGTCTTCTGTTCTATCAGTCTCCTGTTCTATCAGTCTCCTGTTCTATCAGCCTCCTGTTCTATCAGCCTCCTGTTCTATCAGCCTCTTAGTCAGTTGAACATTTTATCCTGTTCAATCAGTCTCCTGTTCTATCAGTCTCCTGTTCTATCAGTCTCATGTTCTATCAGTCCCTCAGTCAGTTGGACATAATATCCTGTTCTATCAGTCTCCTGTTCTATCAGTCTCCTGTTCTATCAGTCTTCTGTTCTATCAGTCTCCTGTTCTATCAGTCTCCTGTTCAATCAGTCTCCTGTTCAATCAGTCTCCTGTTCAATCAGTCTCCTGTTCAATCAGTCTCCTGTTCAATCAGTCTCCAGTTCTATCAGTCTCCTGTTTTATCAGTCTCCTGTTCTATCAGTCTTCTGTTCTATCAGTCTCCTGTTCAATCAGTCTCCTGTTCAATCAGTTTCCTGTTCAATCAGTCTTCTGTTCTATCAGTCTCCTGTTCTATCAGTCTCCTGTTCTATCAGTCTCCTGTTCTATCAGTCTCCTGTTCAATCAGTCTCCTGTTCAATCAGTTTCCTGTTCAATCAGTCTCCTGTTCTATCAGTCTTCTGTTCTATCAGTCTCCTGTTCAATCAGTCTCCAGTTCTATCAGTCTCCTGTTCTATCAGTCTCCTGTTCAATCAGTCTTATGTTCTCTCAATCTCCTGTTCTATCAGTCTCCTGTTCTATAAGTCTCCTGTTCTATCAGTCTCCTGTTCTATCAGTCTCCTGTTCAATCAGTCTTCTGTTCTCTCAATCTCCTGTTCTATCAGTCTCCTGTTCTATCAGTCTCCTGTTCTATCAATCTCCTGTTCTATCAGTCTCCTGTTCTATCAGTCTCCTGTTATGTCAGTCTCCTGTTCTATCAGTCTCCTCTTGTATCAGCCTCTTAGTCAGTTGAACATTTTATCCTGTTCAACCAGTCTCCTGTTCTATCAGTCTCCTGTTCTATCAGTCTCCTGTTCTATCAGTCTCCTGTTCTATCAGTCTCCTCTTGTATCAGTCTCTCAGCCAGTTGAACATTACATTCTGTTCTATCAGTCTCCTGTTCTATCAATCTCCTGTTCTATCAGTCTCCTGTTCTATAAGTCTCCTGTTCTATCAGTCTCCTGTTCAATCAGTCTCCTGTTCAATCAGTCTTATGTTCTCTCAATCTCCTGTTCTATCAGTCTCCTGTTCTATAAGTCTCCTGTTCTGCCAGTCTCCTGTTCTATCAGTCTCCTGTTCTATCAGTCTCCTGTTCAATCAGTCTTCTGTTCTATCAGTCTCCTGTTCTATCAGTCTCCTGTTCTATCAGTCTTCTGTTCTATCAGTCTCCTGTTCTATCAGTCTCCTGTTCTATCAGTCTCCTGTTCTATCAGTCTTCTGTTCTATCAGTCTCCTGTTCTATCAGTCTCCTGTTCTATCAGCCTCCTGTTCTATCAGCCTCCTGTTCTATCAGCCTCTTAGTCAGTTGAACATTTTATCCTGTTCAATCAGTCTCCTGTTCTATCAGTCTCCTGTTCTATCAGTCTCATGTTCTATCAGTCCCTCAGTCAGTTGGACATAATATCCTGTTCTATCAGTCTCCTGTTCTATCAGTCTCCTGTTCTATCAGTCTCCTGTTCTATGAGGCTCCTGTTCTATCAGTCTCCTGTTCAATCAGTCTCCTGTTCAATCAGTCTCCTGTTCAATCAGTCTCCTGTTCAATCAGTCTCCAGTTCTATCAGTCTCCTGTTTTATCAGTCTCCTGTTCTATCAGTCTTCTGTTCTATCAGTCTCCTGTTCAATCAGTCTCCTGTTCAATCAGTTTCCTGTTCAATCAGTCTTCTGTTCTATCAGTCTCCTGTTCTATCAGTCTCCTGTTCTATCAGTCTCCTGTTCTATCAGTCTCCTGTTCAATCAGTCTCCTGTTCAATCAGTTTCCTGTTCAATCAGTCTCCTGTTCAATCAGTCTTCTGTTCTATCAGTCTCCTGTTCAATCAGTCTCCAGTTCTATCAGTCTTCTGTTCTATTAGTCTCCTGTTCAATCAGTCTCCTGTTATGTCAGTCTCCTGTTCTATCAGCCTCCTGTTCTATCAGTCTCCTGTTCTATCAGTCTCCTGTTCAATCAGTCTCCAGTTCTATCAGTATCCAGTTCTATCAGTCTCCTGTTCTATCAGTTTCCTGTTATGTCAGTCTCCTGTTCTATCAGTCTCCTGTTCAATCAGTCTTCTGTTCTATCAGTCTCCTGTTCAATCAGTCTCCAGTTCTATCAGTCTTCTGTTCTATCAGTCTCCTGTTCTATCAGTTTCCTGTTATGTCAGTCTCCTGTTCTATCAGCCTCCTGTTCAATCAGTCTCCTGTTATGTCAGTCTCCTGTTCTATCAGCCTCCTGTTCAATCAGTCTCCTGTTCTATCAGTCTCCTGTTATGTCAGTCTCCTGTTCAATCAGTCAAGAGGCTTCTAAACAGCTTCTACCCCCAAGCCATAAGACTACTGAACAGATAATCAAATGGCTACCCAGACTATTTACATTGCACCCCTCTTTACACCGCTGCTACTCTCGGTTGTTATCATCTATGCATAGTCCCTTGCATGTCACTTGGGTACACTGCAGCATCCACCAAGAGGCTCTTGGGTACACTGCAGCATCCACCAAGAGGCTCTTGGGTACACTGCAGCATCCACCAAGAGGCTCTTGGGTACACTGCAGCATCCACCAAGAGGCTCTTGGGTACACTGCAGCATCCACCAAGAGGCTCTTGGGGTACACTGCAGCATCCACCAAGAGGCTCTTGGGTACACTGCAGCATCCACAGAGAGGCTCTTGGGTACACTGCAGCATCCACAGAGAGGCTCTTGGGTACACTGCAGCATCCACCAAGAGGCTCTTGCTGCCAAGGGAATGCCTGACAGCTTTTTGACACTACAGTGAAAATGGTTAACTTTGTTATAGCAAGGCCAGAGAACACTTGTATATTTTGTGTATTTTTTATTTAACTAGGCAAGTCAGTTTTAAGAACTTATTCTTATTTTCAATGATGACCTAGGAACAGTGGGTTAACTGCCTACAACAGATTTGTATCTTGTCAGCCCTGGGATTTGAACTTGCAGCCTTCTGGTTACTAGTCCAACACTCTAACCACTAAGCTACCTTGCCACCCATATTATGCAATGATATGGGCAACAACCATGTGACGCTTTTACAACAGACAGAAGTGCGCTGGTTATCAAGGGGCAAAGTATTGGCACGTTTTTTAATTGAGAGACAAGCTTAAAGTTTTCTTGACTGACCATAATTTCCCCCACCATAAGACTGCAGAACATCAGGCATCTAAACAGCATCTACCCCCAAGCCATAAGACTCCTGAACATCTAGTCAAATGGCTACCCAGACTATTTACATTGCCCCTCCCTTTTACGCTGCTGATACTCTATTATCTATTATCTATGCATAGTCTATTTAATAAATCTCCCTACATGTACATACTACCACAATTACTTTGACTAACCCGTGCCCCCGCATATTGACTCTGTACTGGTACCCCCTGTATATAACCTCCACATTGACTCTGTACTGGTACCCCCTGTATATAACCTCCACATTGACTCTGTACTGGTACCCCCTGTATATAGCCTCCACATTGACTCTGTACCGGTACCCCCTGTATATAGCCTCCACATTGACTCTGTACCGTAACACCCTGTATATAGCCTCCACATTGACTCTGTACCGGTACCCCCTGTATATAACCTCCACACTGACTCTGTACCGGTACCCCCTGTATATAGCCTCCACATTGACTCTGTACCGATACCCCCTGTATATAGCCTCCACATTGACTCTGTACCGGTACCCCCTGTATATAGCCTCCACACTGACTCTGTACCAGTACCCCCTGTATATAGCCTCCACATAGACTCTGTACCCCCTGTATATAGCCTCCACATTGACTCTGTACCCCCTGTATATAGCCTCCACATTGACTCTGTACCGGTACCCCCTGTATATAGCCTCCACATTGACTCTGTACCGGTACCCCCTGTATATAGCCTCCACACTGACTCTGTACCAGTACCCCCTGTATATAGCCTCCACATAGACTCTGTACCGTAATACCCTGTATATAGCCTCCACATTGACTCTGTACCGGTACCCCCTGTATATAGTCTCCACATTGAATCTGTACCGTAACACCCTGTATATAGCCTCCACATTGACTCTCTACTGTAATACCCTGTATATAGCCTCCACATTGACTCTGTACTGGTACCCCCCTGTATATAGTCTCCACATTGACTCTGTACCGTAACACCCTGTATATAGCCTCCACATTGACTCTGTACCGTATAACCCTGTATATAGCCTCCATATTGACTCTGTACCGTATAACCCTGTATATAGCCTCCACATAGACTCTGTACCGGTACCCCCTGTATATAGCCTCCACATTGACTCTGTACCGTAACACCCTGTATATAGCCTCCACATTGACTCTGTACCGGTACACCCTGTATATAGCCTCCACATTGACTCTGTACCCCCTGTATATAGCCTCCACATTGACTCTGTACCCCCTGTATATAGCCTCCACATTGACTCTGTACCATTACCCCCTGTATATAGCCTCCACATAGACTCTGTACCGTAATACCTTGTATATAGCCTCCACATTGACTCTGTACCGTAAAGCCCTGTATATAGCCTCCACATTGACTCTGTACTGTAAAACCATGTATATAGCCTCCACATTGACTCTGTACCGTAACCCCCTGAATATAGCCTCCACATTGACTCTGTACCGGTACCCCCTGTATATAGCCTCCACATTGACTCTGTACCGGTACCCCCTGTATATAACCTCCACATTGACTCTGTACTGGTACCCCCTGTATATAACCTCCACATTGACTCTGTACTGGTACCCCCTGTATATAGCCTCCACATTGACTCTGTACCGGTACCCCCTGTATATAGCCTCCACATTGACTCTGTACCGGTACCCCCTGTATATAACCTCCACACTGACTCTGTACCGGTACCCCCTGTATATAGCCTCCACACTGACTCTGTACCAGTACCCCCTGTATATAGCCTCCACATAGACTCTGTACCGTAACACCCTGTATATAGCCTCCACATTGACTCTGTACCATTACCCCCTGTATATAGCCTCCACACTGACTCTGTACCAGTACCCCCTGTATATAGCCTCCACATAGACTCTGTACCGTAATACCTTGTATATAGCCTCCACTTTGACTCTGTACCGTAAAGCCCTGTATATAGCCTCCACATTGACTCTGTACCGTAAAGCCCTGTATATAGCCTCCACTCCCCCCTGTCTATAACCTCCACATTGACTCTGTACTGTAAAACCATGTATATAGCCTCCACATTGACTCTGTACCGTAACCCCCTGTATATAGCCTCCACATTGACTCTGTACCGGTACCCCCTGTATATAGTCTCCACATTGAATCTGTACCGTAACACCCTGTATATAGCCTCCACATTGACTCTCTACTGTAATACCCTGTATATAGCCTCCACATTGACTCTGTACTGGTACCCCCCTGTATATAGTCTCCACATTGACTCTGTACCGTAACACCCTGTATATAGCCTCCACATTGACTCTGTACCGTATAACCCTGTATATAGCCTCCATATTGACTCTGTACCGTATAACCCTGTATATAGCCTCCATATTGACTCTGTACCGTATAACCCTGTATATAGCCTCCACATAGACTCTGTACCGGTACCCCCTGTATATAGCCTCCACATTGACTCTGTACCGTAACACCCTGTATATAGCCTCCACATTGACTCTGTACCGTAACACCCTGTATATAGCCTCCACATTGACTCTGTACCCCCTGTATATAGCCTCCACATTGACTCTGTACCCCCTGTATATAGCCTCCACATTGACTCTGTACCGTATAACCCTGTATATAGCCTCCATATTGACTCTGTACTGGTACCCCCTGTATATAGCCTCCACATTGACTCTGTACCCCCTGTATATAGCCTCCACATTGACTCTGTACCGTATAACCCTGTATATAGCCTCCATATTGACTCTGTACTGGTACCCCCTGTATATAGCCTCCACATTGACTCTGTACCGTAACCCCCTGTATATAACCTCCACATTGACTCTGTACCAGTACCCCCTGTATATAGCCTCCACATTGACTCTGTACCGGTACCCCCTGTATATAGCCTCCACATTGACTCTGTACCGTAACACCCTGTATATAGCCTCCACATTGACTCTGTACCGGTACCCCCTGTATATAGCCTCCACATTGACTCTGTACTGGTACACCCTGTATATAGCCTCCACATTGACTCTGTACCGTATAACCCTGTATATAGCCTCCACATTGACTCTGTACCGGTACCCCCTGTATATAGCCTCCACATAGACTCTGTACCGGTACCCCCTGTATATAGCCTCCACATTGACTCTGTACTGGTACACCCTGTATATAGCCTCCACATTGACTCTGTACCGTAACACCCTGTATATAGTCTCCACATTGACTCTGTACCGTAATACCCTGTATATAGCCTCCACATTGACTCTGTACCGTAATACCCTGTATATAGCCTCCACATAGACTCTGTACCGGTACCCCCTGTATATAGCCTCCACATTGACTCTGTACCGTAACACCCTGTATATAGCCTCCACATTGACTCTGTACCGTAACACCCTGTATATAGCCTCCACATTGACTCTGTACCCCCTGTATATAGCCTCCACATTGACTCTGTACCCCCTGTATATAGCCTCCACATTGACTCTGTACCCCCTGTATATAGCCTCCACATTGACTCTGTACCGTAACACCCTGTATATAGCCTCCACATTGACTCTGTACCGGTACCCCCTGTATATAGCCTCCACATTGACTCTGTACTGGTACACCCTGTATATAGCCTCCACATTGACTCTGTACCGTATAACCCTGTATATAGCCTCCACATTGACTCTGTACCGGTACCCCCTGTATATAGCCTCCACATAGACTCTGTACCGGTACCCCCTGTATATAGCCTCCACATTGACTCTGTACTGGTACACCCTGTATATAGCCTCCACATTGACTCTGTACCGTAACACCCTGTATATAGTCTCCACATTGACTCTGTACCGTAATACCCTGTATATAGCCTCCACATTGACTCTGTACCGTAATACCCTGTATATAGCCTCCACATTGACTCTGTACCGTAATACCCAGTATATAGCCTCCACATTGACTCTGTACCGGTACCCCCTGTATATAGCCTCCACATTGACTCTGTACCGTAACACCCTGTATATAGCCTCCACATTGACTCTGTACCGTAAAGCCCTGTATATAGCCTCCACTCCCCCCTGTCTATAACCTCCACATTGACTCTGTACTGTAAAACCATGTATATAGCCTCCACATTGACTCTGTACCGTAACCCCCTGTATATAGCCTCCACATTGACTCTGTACCGGTACCCCCTGTATATAGTCTCCACATTGAATCTGTACCGTAACACCCTGTATATAGCCTCCACATTGACTCTCTACTGTAATACCCTGTATATAGCCTCCACATTGACTCTGAACTGGTACCCCCCTGTATATAGTCTCCACATTGACTCTGTACCGTAACACCCTGTATATAGCCTCCACATTGACTCTGTACCGTATAACCCTGTATATAGCCTCCATATTGACTCTGTACCGTATAACCCTGTATATAGCCTCCATATTGACTCTGTACCGTATAACCCTGTATATAGCCTCCACATAGACTCTGTACCGGTACCCCCTGTATATAGCCTCCACATTGACTCTGTACCGGTACCCCCTGTATATAGTCTCCACATTGACTCTGTACCGTAATACCCTGTATATAGCCTCCACATTGACTCTGTACCGTAATACCCTGTATATAGCCTCCACATAGACTCTGTACCGTAATACCCTGTATATAGCCTCCACATTGACTCTGTACCGTAATACCCTGTATATAGCCTCCACATTGACTCTGTACCGTAACACCCTGTATATAGCCTCCACATAGACTCTGTACCGTAATACCCTGTATATAGCCTCCATATAGCCTCTTGAATTTCCGGCGCCGACAGAGATGGCCGCCTCGCTTCGCGTTCCTAGGAAACTATGCAGTTTTTTGTTTTTTTACGTGTTATTTCTTACATTAGTACCCCAGGTCATCTTAGGTTTCATTACATACAGTCGAGAAGAACTACTGAATATAAGATCAGCGTCAACTCACCATCAGTACGACCAAGAATATGTTTTCCGCGACGCGGATCCTGTGTTCTGCCTTACAAATAGGACAACGGAATGGATCGCATGCAGCGACCCAAGAAAACGACTCCGAAAAAGAGGGAAACGTAGCGGTCTTCTGGTCAGACTCCGGACAAGGGCACATCACGCACCACTCCCGAGCATTCTTCTTGCCAATGTCCAGTCTCTTGACAACAAGGTTGATGAAATCCGAGCAAGGGTAGCATTCCAGAGGGACATCAGAGACTGCAATGTTCTCTGCTTCACGGAAACATGGCTTACTGGGAAGACGCTATCCGATGCGGTGCAGCCAACGGGTTTCTCCACGCATCGCGCCGACAGAAACAAACATCTTTCTGGTAAGAAGAGCGGCGGGGGCGTATGCCTCATGACTAACAAGACATGGTGTGATGAAGGAAACATACAGGAAAGCTAATCTGAAAACAAGACTCCCTAAATTTTATCAGCATATCGATTGCGCAACCAGGGGTGGTAAAACCTTGGATCATTGTTACTCTAACTTCCGCGACGCATATAAGGCCCTGCCCCGCCCCCCTTTCGGAAAAGCTGACCACGACTCCATTTTGTTGATCCCTGCCTACAGGCAGAAACTTAAACAAGAGGCTCCCACGCTGAGGTCTGTCCAACGCTGGTCAGACCAAGCTGACTCCACACTCCAAGACTGCTTCCATCACGTGGACTGGGACATGTTTCGTATTGCGTCAGATGAAAATATTGACGAATACGCTGATTCGGTGTGCGAGTTCATTAGAACGTGCGTCGAAGATGTCGTTCCCATAGCAACGATAAAAACATTCCCAAACCAGAAACCGTGGATTGATGGCAGCATTCGCGTGAAACTGAAAGCGCGAACCACTGCTTTTAATCAGGGCAAGGTGTCTGGTAACATGTCCGAATATAAACAATGCAGCTATTCCCTCCGCAAGGCTATTAAACAAGCTAAGCGTCAGTACAGGGACAAAGTGGAATCTCAATTCAATGGCTCAGACACAAGAGGCATGGGGCAGGGTCTACAGTCAATCACGGACTACAAGAAGAAACCCAGCCCAGTCACGGACCAGGATGTCTTGCTCCCAGGCAGACTAAATAACTTTTTTGCCCGCTTTGAGGACAATACAGTGCCACTGACACGGCCTGCAACGAAAACATGTGGTCTCTCCTTCACTGCAGCCGAGGTGAGTAAGACATTTAAACGTGTTAACCCTCGCAAGGCTGCAGGCCCAGACGGCATCCCCAGCCGCGCCCTCAGAGCATGCGCAGACCAGCTGGCCGGTGTGTTTACGGACATATTCAATCAATCCCTATACCAGTCTGCTGTTCCCACATGCTTCAAGAGGGCCACCATTGTTCCTGTTCCCAAGAAAGCTAAGGTAACTGAGCTAAACGACTACCGCCCCGTAGCACTCACTTCCGTCATCATGAAGTGCTTTGAGAGACTAGTCAAGGACCATATCACCTCCACCCTACCTGACACCCTAGACCCACTCCAATTTGCTTACCGCCCAAATAGGTCCACAGACGATGCAATCTCAACCACACTGCACACTGCCCTAACCCACCTGGACAAGAGGAATACCTATGTGAGAATGCTGTTCATCGACTACAGCTCGGCATTCAACACCATAGTACCCTCCAAGCTCGTCATCAAGCTCGAGACCCTGGGTCTCGACCCCCGCCCTGTGCAACTGGGTACTGGACTTCCTGACGGGCCGCCCCAGGTGGTGAGGGTAGGCAACAACATCTCCTCCCCGCTGATCCTCAACACGGGGCCCCACAAGGGTGCGTTCTGAGCCCTCTCCTGTACTCCCTGTTCACCCACGACTGCGTGGCCACGCACGCCTCCAACTCAATCATCAAGTTTGCGGACGACACAACAGTGGTAGGCTTGATTACCAACAACGACGAGACGGCCTACAGGGAGGAGGTGAGGGCCCTCGGAGTGTGGTGTCAGGAAAATAACCTCACACTCAACGTCAACAAAACTAAGGAGATGATTGTGGACTTCAGGAAACAGCAGAGGGAACACCCCCTATCCACATCGATGGAACAGTAGTGGAGAGGGTAGCAAGTTTTAAGTTCCTCGGCATACACATCACAGACAAACTGAATTGGTCCACTCACACTGACAGCGTCGTGAAGAAGGCGCAGCAGCGCCTCTTCAACCTCAGGAGGCTGAAGAAATTCGGCTTGTCACCAAAAGCACTCACGAACTTCTACAGATGCACAATCGAGAGCATCCTGGCGGGCTGTATCACCGCCTGGTACGGCAACTGCTCCGCCCTCAACCGTAAGGCTCTCCAGAGGGTAGTGAGGTCTGCACAACGCATCACCGGGGGCAAACTACCTGCCCTCCAGGACACCTACACCACCCGATGTTACAGGAAGGCCATAAAGATCATCAAGGACATCAACCACCGAACCACTGCCTGTTCACCCCGCTATCATCCAGAAGGCGAGGTCAGTACAGGTGCATCAAAGCTGGGACTGAGAGACTGAAAAACAGCTTCTATCTCAAGGCTATCAGACTGTTAAACAGCCACCATTGAGTGGCTGCTGCCAACACACTGTCATTGACACTGACCCAACTCCAGCCACTTTAATAATGGGAATTGATGGGAAATGATGTAAATATATCACTAGCCACTTTAAACAATGCTACCTTATATAATGTTACTTACCCTACATTATTCATCTCATATGCATACGTATATACTGTACTCTACATCATCGACTGCATCCTTATGTAATACATGTATCACTAGCCACTTTAACTATGCCACTTTGTTTACTTTGTCTACATACTCATCTCATATGTATATACTGTACTCGATACCATCTACTGTATGCTGCTCTGTACCATCACTCACTCATATATCCTTATGTACATATTCTTTATCCCCTAACACTGTGTATAAGACAGTAGTTTTAGAATTGTTAGTTAGATTACTTGTTGGTTATCACTGCATTGTCGGAACTAGAAGCACAAGCATTTCGCTACACTCGCATTAACATCTGCTAACCATGTGTATGTGACAAATAAAATTTGATTTGATTTGATTTGACATAGACTCTGTACCGTAATACCCTGTATATAGCCTCCACATTGACTCTGTACCGTAATACCCTGTATATAGCCTCCACATAGACTCTGTACCGTAATACCCTGTATATAGCCTCCACATAGACTCTGTACCGTAATACCCTGTATATAGCCTCCACATTGACTCTGTACCGTAATACCCTGTATATAGCCTCCACATTGACTCTGTACCGTAACACCCTGTATATAGCCTCCACATTGACTCTGTACCGTAATACCCTGTATATAGCCTCCACATTGACTCTGTACCGTAACACCCTGTATATAGCCTCCACATAGACTCTGTACCGTAACACCCTGTATATAGCCTCCACATTGACTCTGTACCGTAATACCCTGTATATAGCCTCCACATTGACTCTGTACCGTAACACCCTGTATATAGCCTCCACATTGACTCTGTACCGTAACACCCTGTATATAGCCTCCACATTGACTCTGTACCCCCTGTATATAGCCTCCACATTGACTCTGTACCCCCTGTATATAGCCTCCACATTGACTCTGTACCGTATAACCCTGTATATAGCCTCCATATTGACTCTGTACTGGTACCCCCTGTATATAGCCTCCACATTGACTCTGTACCCCCTGTATATAGCCTCCACATTGACTCTGTACCGTATAACCCTGTATATAGCCTCCATATTGACTCTGTACTGGTACCCCCTGTATATAGCCTCCACATTGACTCTGTACCGTAACACCCTGTATATAACCTCCACATTGACTCTGTACCAGTACCCCTGTATATAGCCTCCACATTGACTCTGTACCGGTACCCCCTGTATATAGCCTCCACATTGACTCTGTACCGTAACACCCTGTATATAGCCTCCACATTGACTCTGTACCGGTACCCCTGTATATAGCCTCCACATTGACTCTGTACTGGTACACCCTGTATATAGCCTCCACATTGACTCTGTACCGTATAACCCTGTATATAGCCTCCACATTGACTCTGTACCGGTACCCCCTGTATATAGCCTCCACATAGACTCTGTACCGGTACCCCCTGTATATAGCCTCCACATTGACTCTGTACTGGTACACCCTGTATATAGCCTCCACATTGACTCTGTACCGTAACACCCTGTATATAGTCTCCACATTGACTCTGTACCGTAATACCCTGTATATAGCCTCCACATTGACTCTGTACCGTAATACCCTGTATATAGCCTCCACATTGACTCTGTACCGTAATACCCAGTATATAGCCTCCA
Source organism: Oncorhynchus nerka (assembly GCF_034236695.1). NCBI lineage: Eukaryota > Metazoa > Chordata > Actinopteri > Salmoniformes > Salmonidae > Oncorhynchus > Oncorhynchus nerka. The sequence goes on from NC_088415.1 coordinate 96,434,839, forward strand.
CATTGACTCTGTACCGGTACCCCCTGTATATAGCCTCCACATTGACTCTGTACCGTAACACCCTGTATATAGCCTCCACATAGACTCTGTACCGTAATACCCTGTATATAGCCTCCACATAGACTCTGTACCGTAATACCCTGTATATAGCCTCCACATAGACTCTGTACCGTAATACCCTGTATATAGCCTCCACATTGACTCTGTACCGTATAACCCTGTATATAGCCTCCACATTGACTCTGTACCGTAATACCCTGTATATAGCCTCCACATTGACTCTGTACCGTAATACCCTGTATATAGCCTCCACATTGACTCTGTACCGTAATACCCTGTATATAGCCTCCACATTGACTCTGTACCGTAACACCCTGTATATAGCCTCCACATTGACTCTGTACCGTAATACCCTGTATATAGCCTCCACATTGACTCTGTACCGTAACACCCTGTATATAGCCTCCACATAGACTCTGTACCGTAACACCCTGTATATAGCCTCCACATTGACTCTGTACCGTAATACCCTGTATATAGCCTCCACATTGACTCTGTACCGTAACACCCTGTATATAGCCTCCACATAGACTCTGTACCGTAACACCCTGTATATAGCCTCCACATTGACTCTGTACCGTAATACCCTGTATATAGCCTCCACATAGACTCTGTACCGTAACACCCTGTATATAGCCTCCACATTGACTCTGTACCGTAACACCCTGTATATAGCCTCCACATTGACTCTGTACCGTAACACCCAGTATATAGCCTCCACATTGACTCTGTACCGTAACCCCCTGTATATAGCCTCCACATTGACTCTGTACCGTAACCCCCTGTATATAGCCTCCACATTGACTCTGTACCGTAACACCCTGTATATAGCCTCCACATTGACTCTGTACCGTAATACCCTGTATATAGCCTCCACATTGACTCTGTACCGTAACACCCTGTATATAGCCTCCACATTGACTCTGTACCGTAACACCCTGTATATAGCCTCCACATTGACTCTGTACCGTAACACCCTGTATATAGCCTCCACATTGACTCTGTACCGTAACCCCCTGTATATAGCCTCCACATTGACTCTGTACCGTAACACCCTGTATATAGCCTCCACATTGACTCTGTACCGTATAACCCTGTATATAGCCTCCACATTGACTCTGTACCGTAACACCCTGTATATAGCCTCCACATTGACTCTGTACCGTATAACCCTGTATATAGCCTCCACATTGACTCTGTACCGTAACACCCTGTATATAGCCTCCACATAGACTCTGTACCGTAACACCCTGTATATAGCCTCCACATTGACTCTGTACCGTAATACCCTGTATATAGCCTCCACATTGACTCTGTACTGGTACCCCCTGTATATAGCCTCCACATTGACTCTGTACCGGTACCCCCTGTATATAGCCTCCACATTGACTCTGTACCGGTACCCCCTGTATATAGCCTCCACATTGACTCTGTACCGGTACCCCCTGTATATAGCCTCCACATTGACTCTGTACCGGTACCCCCTGTAAATAGCCTCCACATTGACTCTGTACCGGTACCCCCTGTAAATAGCCTCCACATTGACTCTGTACCGGTACCCCCTGTATATAGCCTCCACATTGACTCTGTACCGGTACCCCCTGTATATAGCCTCCACATTGACTCTGTACCGTAATACCCTGTATATAGCCTCCACATTGACTCTGTACTGGTACCCCCTGTATATAGCCTCCACATTGACTCTGTACCGTAATACCCTGTATATAGCCTCCACATTGACTCTGTACTGGTACCCCCTGTATATAGCCTCCACATTGACTCTGTACCGTAATACCCTGTATATAGCCTCCACATTGACTCTGTACCGGTATCCCCTGTATATAGCCTCCACATTGACTCTGTACTGGTACCCCCTGTATATAGCCTCCACATTGACTCTGTACCGGTATCCCCTGTATATAGCCTCCACATTGACTCTGTACCGGTACCCCTGTATATAGCCTCCACATTGACTCTGTACCGGTACCCCTGTATATAGCCTCCATATTGACTCTGTACTGGTACCCCCTGTATATAGTCTCCACATTGACTCTGTACCGGTACCCCCTGTATATAGCCTCCATATTGACTCTGTACCGGTACCCCCTGTATATAGCCTCCACATTGACTCTGTACTGGTACCCCCTGTATATAGTCTCCACATTGACTCTGTACCGGTATCCCCTGTATATAGCCTCCACATTGACTCTGTACCGGTACCCCCTGTATATAGCCTCCACATTGACTCTGTACCGGTACCCCCTGTATATAGCCTCCATATTGACTCTGTACTGGTACCCCCTGTATATAGTCTCCACATTGACTCTGTACCGGTACCCCCTGTATATAGCCTCCACATTGACTCTGTACCGGTACCCCCTGTATATAGCCTCCACATTGACTCTGTACTGGTACCCCCTGTATATAGCCTCCACACTGACTCTGTACTGGTACCCCCTGTATATAGCCTCCACACTGACTCTGTACTGGTAGCCCCTGTATATAGCCTCCACACTGACTCTGTACTGGTACCCCCTGTATATAGCCTCCACACTGACTCTGTACTGGTACCCCCTGTATATAGCCTCCACACTGACTCTGTACTGGTACCCCCTGTATATAGCCTCCACATTGACTCTGTACTGGTACCCCCTGTATATAGCCTCCACATTGACTCTGTACTGGTACCCCCTGTATATAGCCTCCACATGGACTCTGTACCGTAATACCCTGTATATAGCCTCCACATTGACTCTGTACTGGTACCCCCTGTATATAGCCTCCACATTGACTCTGTACTGGTACCCCCTGTATATAGCCTCCACACTGACTCTATACTAGTACCCCCTGTATATAGCCTCCACATTGACTCTGTACTGGTACCCCCTGTATATAGCCTCCATATTGACTCTGTACTGGTACCCCCTGTATATAGCCTCCACACTGACTCTGTACCGGTACCCCCTGTATATAACCTCCACATTGACTCTGTACCGGTACCCCCTGTATATAGCCTCCACATTGACTCTGTACTGGTAGCCCCTGTATATAGCCTCCACATTGACTCTGTACCGGTACCCCCTGTATATAGCCTCCACATTGACTCTGTACTGGTACCCCCTGTATATAGCCTCCACATTGACTCTGTACCGGTACCCCCTGTATATAGCCTCCACATTGACTCTGTACTGGTACCCCTGTATATAGCCTCCACATTGACTCTGTACCGGTGCCCCCTGTATATAGCCTCCACATTGACTCTGTACTGGTACCCCCTGTATATAGCCTCCACATTGACTCTGTACTGGTACCCCTGTATATAGCCTCCACATTGACTCTGTACCGGTACCCCCTGTATATAGCCTCCACATTGACTCTGTACCGGTACCCCCTGTATATAGCCTCCACATTGACTCTGTACTGGTACCCCCTGTATATAGCCTCCACATTGACTCTGTACCGGTACCCCCTGTATATAGCCTCCACATTGACTCTGTACTGGTACCCCCTGTATATAGCCTCCACATTGACTCTGTACCGGTACCCCCTGTATATAGCCTCCACATTGACTCTGTACTGGTACCCCCTGTATATAGCCTCCACATTGACTCTGTACCGGTACCCCTGTATATAGCCTCCACATTGACTCTGTACTGGTACCCCTGTATATAGCCTCCATATTGACTCTGTACTGGTACCCCTGTATATAGCCTCCATATTGACTCTGTACTGGTACCCCTGTATATAGCCTCCACACTGACTCTATACTAGTACCCCTGTATATAGCCTCCCCATTGACTCTGTACTGGTACCCCCTGTATATAGCCTCCATATTGACTCTGTACTGGTACCCCCTGTATATAGCCTCCACACTGACTCTGTACCGGTACCCCCTGTATATAGCCTCCACATTGACTCTGTACCGGTACCCCCTGTATATAGCCTCCACATTGACTCTGTACTGGTAGCCCCTGTATATAGCCTCCACATTGACTCTGTACCGGTACCCCCTGTATATAGCCTCCACATTGACTCTGTACTGGTACCCCCTGTATATAGCCTCCACATTGACTCTGTACCGGTACCCCCTGTATATAGCCTCCACATTGACTCTGTACTGGTACCCCTGTATATAGCCTCCACATTGACTCTGTACCGGTACCCCCTGTATATAGCCTCCACATTGACTCTGTACTGGTACCCCTGTATATAGCCTCCACATTGACTCTGTACTGGTACCCCCTGTATATAGCCTCCACATTGACTCTGTACCGGTACCCCCTGTATATAGCCTCCACATTGACTCTGTACCGGTACCCCTGTATATAGCCTCCACATTGACTCTGTACTGGTACCCCCTGTATATAGCCTCCACATTGACTCTGTACCGGTACCCCCTGTATATAGCCTCCACATTGACTCTGTACTGGTACCCCTGTATATAGCCTCCACATTGACTCTGTACCGGTACCCCCTGTATATAGCCTCCACATTGACTCTGTACTGGTACCCCCTGTATATAGCCTCCACACTGACTCTATACTAGTACCCCCTGTATATAGCCTCCACATTGACTCTGTACTGGTACCCCTGTATATAGCCTCCATATTGACTCTGTACTGGTACCCCCTTTATATAGCCTCCACACTGACTCTGTACCGGTACCCCCTGTATATAACCTCCACATTGACTCTGTACCGGTACCCCCTGTATATAGCCTCCACATTGACTCTGTACTGGTAGCCCCTGTATATAGCCTCCACATTGACTCTGTACCGGTACCCCCTGTATATAGCCTCCACATTGACTCTGTACTGGTACCCCCTGTATATAGCCTCCACATTGACTCTGTACCGGTACCCCCTGTATATAGCCTCCACATTGACTCTGTACTGGTACCCCTGTATATAGCCTCCACATTGACTCTGTACCGGTACCCCCTGTATATAGCCTCCACATTGACTCTGTACTGGTACCCCCTGTATATAGCCTCCACATTGACTCTGTACTGGTACCCCCTGTATATAGCCTCCACATTGACTCTGTACCGGTACCCCCTGTATATAGCCTCCACATTGACTCTGTACCGGTACCCCCTGTATATAGCCTCCACATTGACTCTGTACTGGTACCCCCTGTATATAGCCTCCACATTGACTCTGTACCGGTACCCCCTGTATATAGCCTCCACATTGACTCTGTACTGGTACCCCCTGTATATAGCCTCCACATTGACTCTGTACCGGTACCCCCTGTATATAGCCTCCACATTGACTCTGTACTGGTACCCCCTGTATATAGCCTCCACATTGACTCTGTACCGGTACCCCCTGTATATAGCCTCCACATTGACTCTGTACTGGTACCCCCTGTATATAGCCTCCATATTGACTCTGTACTGGTACCCCCTGTATATAGCCTCCATATTGACTCTGTACTGGTACCCCCTGTATATAGCCTCCACACTGACTCTATACTAGTACCCCCTGTATATAGCCTCCACATTGACTCTGTACTGGTACCCCCTGTATATAGCCTCCATATTGACTCTGTACTGGTACCCCCTGTATATAGCCTCCACACTGACTCTGTACCGGTACCCCCTGTATATAACCTCCACATTGACTCTGTACCGGTACCCCCTGTATATAGCCTCCACATTGACTCTGTACTGGTAGCCCCTGTATATAGCCTCCACATTGACTCTGTACCGGTACCCCCTGTATATAGCCTCCACATTGACTCTGTACTGGTACCCCTGTATATAGCCTCCACATTGACTCTGTACCGGTACCCCCTGTATATAGCCTCCACATTGACTCTGTACTGGTACCCCCTGTATATAGCCTCCACATTGACTCTGTACCGGTACCCCCTGTATATAGCCTCCACATTGACTCTGTACTGGTACCCCCTGTATATAGCCTCCACATTGACTCTGTACTGGTACCCCTGTATATAGCCTCCACATTGACTCTGTACCGGTACCCCCTGTATATAGCCTCCACATTGACTCTGTACCGGTACCCCCTGTATATAGCCTCCACATTGACTCTGTACTGGTACCCCCTGTATATAGCCTCCACATTGACTCTGTACCGGTACCCCCTGTATATAGCCTCCACATTGACTCTGTACTGGTACCCCTGTATATAGCCTCCACATTGACTCTGTACCGGTACCCCCTGTATATAGCCTCCACATTGACTCTGTACTGGTACCCCTGTATATAGCCTCCACATTGACTCTGTACCGGTACCCCCTGTATATAGCCTCCACATTGACTCTGTACTGGTACCCCTGTATATAGCCTCCACATTGACTCTGTACTGGTACCCCCTGTATATAGCCTCCACATTGACTCTGTACCGGTACCCCCTGTATATAGCCTCCACACTGACTCTGTACTGGTACCCCTGTATATAGCCTCCACACTGACTCTGTACCGTAATACCCTGTATATAGCCTCCACATTGACTCTGTACCGGTACCCCCTGTATATAGCCTCCACACTGACTCTGTACTGGTACCCCCTGTATATAGCCTCCACATTGACTCTGTACCGGTACCCCCTGTATATAGCCTCCACATTGACTCTGTACTGGTACCCCCTGTATATAGCCTCCACATTGACTCTGTACCAGTACCCCCTGTATATAGCCTCCACATTGACTCTGTACTGGTACCCCCTGTATATAGCCTCCACATTGACTCTGTACCGGTACCCCCTGTATATAGCCTCCACATTGACTCTGTACCGGTACCCCCTGTATATAGCCTCCACATTGACTCTGTACTGGTACCCCCCTGTATATAGCCTCCACATTGACTCTGTACCGTATAACCCTGTATATAGCCTCCACATTGACTCTGTACCGGTACCCCCTGTATATAGCCTCCACATTGACTCTGTACCGTAATACCCTGTATATATCCTCCACATTGACTCTGTACCGTATAACCCTGTATATATCCTCCACATTGACTCTGTACCGTATAACCCTGTATATAGCCTCCACATTGACTCTGTACCGGTACCCCCTGTATATAGCCTCCACATTGACTCTGTACCGGTGCCCCCTGTATATAGCCTCCACATTGACTCTGTACCGGTACCCCCTGTATATAGCCTCCACATTGACTCTGTACCGGTACCCCCTGTATATAGCCTCCACATTGACTCTGTACCAGTACCCCCTGTATATAGCCTCCACATTGACTCTGTACCGGTACCCCCTGTATATAGCCTCCACATTGACTCTGTACCGGTACCCCCTGTATATAGCCTCCACATTGACTCTGTACTGGTATCCCCTGTATATAGCCTCCACATTGACTCTGTACTGGTATCCCCTGTATATAGCCTCCACATTGACTCTGTACTGGTACCCCTGTATATAGCCTCCACACTGACTCTGTACTGGTACCCCTGTATATAGCCTCCACATTGACTCTGTACCGGTACCCCCTGTATATAGCCTCCACATTGACTCTGTACTGGTACACCCTGTATATAGCCTCCACATTGACTCTGTACTGGTACACCCTGTATATAGCCTCCACATTGACTCTGTACTGGTACACCCTGTATATAGCCTCCACATTGACTCTGTACTGGTACACCCTGTATATAGCCTCCACATTGACTCTGTACTGGTACACCCTGTATATAGCCTCCACATTGACTCTGTACTGGTACCCCCTGTATATAGCCTCCACATTGACTCTGTACCGTAATACCCTGTATATAGCCTCCACATTGACTCTGTACCGTAACACCCTGTATATAGCCTCCACATTGACTCTGTACCGTAATACCCTGTATATAGCCTCCACATTGACTCTGTACCGTAATACCCTGTATATAGCCTCCACATTGACTCTGTACCCCCTGTATATAGCCTCCACATTGACTCTGTACCGTAATACCCTGTATATAGCCTCCACATTGACTCTGTACCGTAATACCCTGTATATAGCCTCCACATTGACTCTGTACCGTAACACCCTGTATATAGCCTCCACATTGACTCTGTACCGTAATACCCTGTATATAGCCTCCACATTGACTCTGTACCGTAATACCCTGTATATAGCCTCCACACTGACTCTGTACCGTAATACCCTGTATATAGCCTCCACATTGACTCTGTACCGTAACACCCTGTATATAGCCTCCACATTGACTCTGTACCGGTACCCCCTGTATATAGCCTCCACATTGACTCTGTACCGGTACCCCCTGTATATAGCCTCCACATTGACTCTGTACCGTAACACCCTGTATATAGCCTCCACATTGACTCTGTACCGGTACCCCCTGTATATAGCCTCCACATTGACTCTGTACCGTAACACCCTGTATATAGCCTCCACATTGACTCTGTACCGGTACCCCTGTATATAGCCTCCACATTGACTCTGTACCGGCCTCCACATTGACTCTGTACCGTAACACCCTGTATATAGCCTCCACATTGACTCTGTACCGGTACCCCTGTATATAGCCTCCACATTGACTCTGTACCGTAATACCCTGTATATAGCCTCCACATTGACTCTGTACCGTAATACCCTGTATATAGCCTCCACATTGACTCTGTACCGTAATACCCTGTATATAGCCTCCACATTGACTCTGTACTGGTACCCCCTGTATATAGCCTCCACACTGACTCTGTACCGTAATACCCTGTATATAGTCTCCATATTGACTCTGTACTGGTACCCCTGTATATAGCCTCCACATTGACTCTGTACCGTAATACCATGTATATAACCTCCACATTGACTCTGTACCGTAATACCATGTATATAGCCTCCACATTGACTCTGTACCGTAATACCATGTATATAGCCTCCACATTGACTCTGTACCATAACACCCTGTATATAACCTCCACATTGACTCTGTACCGTAATACCATGTATATAACCTCCACATTGACTCTGTACCGTAATACCCTGTATATAGCCTCCACATTGACTCTGTACCGTAATACCCTGTATATAGCCTCCACATTGACTCTGTACCGTAATACCATGTATATAGCCTCCACATTGACTCTGTACCGTAATACCATGTATATAACCTCCACATTGACTCTGTACCATAACACCCTGTATATAGCCTCCACATTGACTCTGTACCGTAATACCCTGTATATAGCCTCCACATTGACTCTGTACCGTAATACCCTGTATATAGCCTCCACATTGACTCTGTACCGGTACCCCCTGTATATAGCCTCCACATTGACTCTGTACCGTAATACCCTGTATATAGCCTCCACATTGACTCTGTACCGGTACCCCCTGTATATAGCCTCCACATTGACTCTGTACCGTAATACCCTGTATATAGCCTCCACATTGACTCTGTACCGGTACCCCCTGTATATAGCCTCCACATTGACTCTGTACCGGTACCCCCTGTATATAGCCTCCACATTGACTCTGTACCGGTACCCCCTGTATATAGCCTCCACATTGACTCTGTACCGTAATACCCTGTATATAGCCTCCACATTGACTCTGTACCGGTACCCCCTGTATATAGCCTCCACATTGACTCAGTACCGGTACCCCCTGTATATAGCCTCCACATTGACTCTGTACCGGTACCCCCTGTATATAGCCTCCACATTGACTCTGTACCGTAATACCCTGTATATAGCCTCCACATTGACTCTGTACCGGTACCCCCTGTATATAGCCTCCACATTGACTCTGTACCGTAATACCCTGTATATAGCCTCCACATTGACTCTGTACCGGTACCCCCTGTATATAGCCTCCACATTGACTCTGTACCGGTACCCCTGTATATAGCCTCCACATTGACTCTGTACCGGTACCCCTGTATATAGCCTCCACATTGACTCTGTACCGTAATACCCTGTATATAGCCTCCACATTGACTCTGTACCGGTACCCCCTGTATATAGCCTCCACATTGACTCAGTACCGGTACCCCCTGTATATAGCCTCCACATTGACTCTGTACCGGTAGCCCCTGTATATAGCCTCCACATTGACTCTGTACCGGTAGCCCCTGTATATAGCCTCCACATTGACTCTGTACCGTAATACCCTGTATATAGTCTCCACATTGACTCTGTACCGGTAGCCCCTGTATATAGCCTCCACATTGACTCTGTACCGGTAGCCCCTGTATATAGCCTCCACATTGACTCTGTACCGGTAGCCCCTGTATATAGCCTCCACACTGACTCTGTACCGGTACCCCCTGTATATAGCCTCCACATTGACTCTGTACTGGTACCCCCTGTATATAGCCTCCACATTGACTCTGTACCGGTACCCCCTGTATATAGCCTCCACATTGACTCTGTACTGGTACCCCCTGTATATAGCCTCCACATTGACTCTGTACTGGTACCCCTGTATATAGCCTCCACATTGACTCTGTACCGGTACCCCCTGTATATAGCCTCCACATTGACTCTGTACCGGTACCCCCTGTATATAGCCTCCACATTGACTCTGTACTGGTACCCCCTGTATATAGCCTCCACATTGACTCTGTACCGGTACCCCTGTATATAGCCTCCACATTGACTCTGTACTGGTACCCCCTGTATATAGCCTCCACATTGACTCTGTACCGGTACCCCCTGTATATAGCCTCCACATTGACTCTGTACTGGTACCCCCTGTATATAGCCTCCACATTGACTCTGTACCGGTACCCCCTGTATATAGCCTCCACATTGACTCTGTACTGGTACCCCCTGTATATAGCCTCCACATTGACTCTGTACTGGTACCCCCTGTATATAGCCTCCACATTGACTCTGTACCGGTACCCCCTGTATATAGCCTCCACACTGACTCTGTACTGGTACCCCCTGTATATAGCCTCCACACTGACTCTGTACCGTAATACCCTGTATATAGCCTCCACATTGACTCTGTACCGGTACCCCCTGTATATAGCCTCCACACTGACTCTGTACTGGTACCCCCTGTATATAGCCTCCACATTGACTCTGTACCGGTACCCCCTGTATATAGCCTCCACATTGACTCTGTACTGGTACCCCCTGTATATAGCCTCCACATTGACTCTGTACCAGTACCCCCTGTATATAGCCTCCACATTGACTCTGTACTGGTACCCCCTGTATATAGCCTCCACATTGACTCTGTACCGGTACCCCCTGTATATAGCCTCCACATTGACTCTGTACCGGTACCCCCTGTATATAGCCTCCACATTGACTCTGTACTGGTACCCCCTGTATATAGCCTCCACATTGACTCTGTACCGTATAACCCTGTATATAGCCTCCACATTGACTCTGTACCGGTACCCCCTGTATATAGCCTCCACATTGACTCTGTACCGTAATACCCTGTATATATCCTCCACATTGACTCTGTACCGTATAACCCTGTATATATCCTCCACATTGACTCTGTACCGTATAACCCTGTATATAGCCTCCACATTGACTCTGTACCGGTACCCCCTGTATATAGCCTCCACATTGACTCTGTACCGGTACCCCCTGTATATAGCCTCCACATTGACTCTGTACCGGTACCCCCTGTATATAGCCTCCACATTGACTCTGTACCGGTACCCCCTGTATATAGCCTCCACATTGACTCTGTACCAGTACCCCCTGTATATAGCCTCCACATTGACTCTGTACCGGTACCCCCTGTATATAGCCTCCACATTGACTCTGTACCGGTACCCCCTGTATATAGCCTCCACATTGACTCTGTACTGGTATCCCCTGTATATAGCCTCCACATTGACTCTGTACTGGTATCCCCTGTATATAGCCTCCACATTGACTCTGTACTGGTACCCCCTGTATATAGCCTCCACACTGACTCTGTACTGGTACCCCCTGTATATAGCCTCCACATTGACTCTGTACCGGTACCCCCTGTATATAGCCTCCACATTGACTCTGTACTGGTACACCCTGTATATAGCCTCCACATTGACTCTGTACTGGTACACCCTGTATATAGCCTCCACATTGACTCTGTACTGGTACACCCTGTATATAGCCTCCACATTGACTCTGTACTGGTACACCCTGTATATAGCCTCCACATTGACTCTGTACTGGTACACCCTGTATATAGCCTCCACATTGACTCTGTACTGGTACCCCCTGTATATAGCCTCCACATTGACTCTGTACCGTAATACCCTGTATATAGCCTCCACATTGACTCTGTACCGTAACACCCTGTATATAGCCTCCACATTGACTCTGTACCGTAATACCCTGTATATAGCCTCCACATTGACTCTGTACCGTAATACCCTGTATATAGCCTCCACATTGACTCTGTACCCCCTGTATATAGCCTCCACATTGACTCTGTACCGTAATACCCTGTATATAGCCTCCACATTGACTCTGTACCGTAATACCCTGTATATAGCCTCCACATTGACTCTGTACCGTAACACCCTGTATATAGCCTCCACATTGACTCTGTACCGTAATACCCTGTATATAGCCTCCACATTGACTCTGTACCGTAATACCCTGTATATAGCCTCCACACTGACTCTGTACCGTAATACCCTGTATATAGCCTCCACATTGACTCTGTACCGTAACACCCTGTATATAGCCTCCACATTGACTCTGTACCGGTACCCCCTGTATATAGCCTCCACATTGACTCTGTACCGGTACCCCCTGTATATAGCCTCCACATTGACTCTGTACCGTAACACCCTGTATATAGCCTCCACATTGACTCTGTACCGGTACCCCCTGTATATAGCCTCCACATTGACTCTGTACCGTAACACCCTGTATATAGCCTCCACATTGACTCTGTACCGGTACCCCCTGTATATAGCCTCCACATTGACTCTGTACCGGTACCCCCTGTATATAGCCTCCACATTGACTCTGTACCGGTACCCCCTGTATATAGCCTCCACATTGACTCTGTACCGTAACACCCTGTATATAGCCTCCACATTGACTCTGTACCGGTACCCCCTGTATATAGCCTCCACATTGACTCTGTACCGTAATACCCTGTATATAGCCTCCACATTGACTCTGTACCGTAATACCCTGTATATAGCCTCCACATTGACTCTGTACCGTAATACCCTGTATATAGCCTCCACATTGACTCTGTACTGGTACCCCCT
>NC_088415.1:96458066-96535335 GCF_034236695.1 Oncorhynchus nerka
GGAGGAGACAGAAGGACAGAGAGACAATATATTAATGTGATGGGAGGAGACAGAAGGACAGAGAGACAACATATTAATGTGATGGGAGGAGACAGAAGGACAGAGAGACAACATATTAATGTGATGGGAGGAGACAGAAGGACAGAGAGACAGACATATTAATGTGATGGGAGGAGACAGAAGGACAGAGAGACAGACATATTAATGTGATGGGAGGAGACAGAAGGACAGAGAGTGGTTTGTTTTGTCGTTAAGACTAGTTTCTTTCTCTTAGTAGGCTCTGTTTAATATTCTGCACTGTGTAGGTGTTACCTTCAGTACTGCTACAACTGTAGCAGGAGAGCTCACTCCCACCATGCTAGAGGTACGTCTGTACATCCTGGGACAGAGAGAAACACATCAACACAAACCTTACACACCACTCCCTGAGTGCTACACACCACTCCCTGAGTGTCTGTCTTTTAATGGTGCTATGAAGTAAAGGACAAATAAACTGTTGTCGTCATTGACTAGAGAGAACAGACTACAGTGGGTCTGGTTTGGGAACTCTGACATGTATTAGAATGGAACTACACCCAGCATATATGGACATGATTGTGTGTGTGTGTGTGTGTGTGTGTGTGTGTGTGTGTTCTCCTGAGGGATGGTTCTAATCCAGCCTAGTCAGGCGGTGATGAATGGACACACACATTACTGATATAGAGAGATATAGAGAGCTGTCAGCTCTATATCAGTACTGTGTGTTCAGACTGTCTCAGGGTGTACCGAGCTGTCAGCTCTATATCAGTACTGTGTGTTCAGACTGTCTCAGGGTGTACCGAGCTGTCAGCTCTATATCAGTACTGTGTGTTCAGACTGTCTCAGGGTGTACCGAGCTGTCACCTCTATATCAGTACTGTGTGTTCAGACTGTCTCTACATAGTGCTCTACCTATTCCCTACATAGTGCACTACTTTAGACCAGGGCCCTATTCCCTACATAGTGCTCTACCTTACACCAGGGCCCTATACCCTATATAGTGCACTACTTTAGACCAGACTCACCAGAGCGCTATGGTCCCTGGTCAAAAGGAGTGCACTATGTAGGGAATAGGGTGCCATTTGTGATACTAGAGGGTCTGGTGAGGTCTGCTTTATAAAAATACTACAGGGAAGCTAGAGGTGTGTGTGTGTGTGTGTAATTTCTCCTCACTGTGTGTATGTGTGTGTATGTGTGAGTAAGTTTACCTCTCTACGAAGATACCAGCCTGCACGGTGTGTACGATGCTCCTGAAGCGTGGTTTCTCCCTTACCTCTCTACGAAGATACCAGCCTGCACGGTGTGTACGATGCTCCTGAAGCGTGGTTTCTCCCTTACCTCTCTACGAAGATACCAGCCTGCACGGTGTGTACGATGCTCCTGAAGCATGGTTTCTCCCTTACCTCTCTACGAAGATACCAGCCTGCATGGCGTGTACGATGCTCCTGAAGCGTGGTTTCTCCCTTACCTCTCTACGAAGATACCAGCCTGCACGGTGTGTACGATGCTCCTGAAGCGTGGTTTCTCCCTTACCTCTCTACGAAGATACCAGCCTGCACGGCGTGTACGATGCTCCTGAAGCGTGGTTTCTCCTCGGTCTGCGGCAGCATCAAACCCATCTGACGGGTGAATGTAGAGGCCAACCAATCACGCACCTCTGAAGGCACATACTCTGATTGGATATCGCTGAGCTCTTCCTCTGTATCCACCAATCTCCTGGAGGGAGAGAGGGAGAGAGGGAGGAGGGAGAGAGGGAAAGAGGGAGGGAGGAGGGAGAAGGGTGGAGGGATAGAGGGAGGAGGGAGGGAGGGTGGAGGGAGGAGGGAAGAGGGATAGAGGGAGGAGGGAGGGAGGGTGGAGGGAGGAGGGACAGAGGGAGAGAGGGAGAGAGGGAGGAGGGAAGAGGGAGGAGGGAGAGAGGCAGGAAGGAGGAGGGAAGAGGGAGGAGGGAAGAGGGAAGAGGGTGGAGGGAGAGAGGGAGGAGGGAGGAGGGTGAAGGGTAGTTGACCTTTTTTATTTAACTTTTACTAGTCAGATGATATGGTGATAGATCAATCTAGAGGGTTTCAGTCAGTCAGATGATATGGTGATAGATCAATCTAGAGGGTTCAATATTTGGGGATGGGGGCACACTGGGAGGTTGGTGGAGCTAACTCCCCGTGCTCACGGCAAGGAGCGTGGTACTGGTCAGGCACCGTGTTATGTGGTAAAGCGCATGGTGTCTCCAGTGCACGTGCACAGCCCGGTGTGCTCGGGGCCAGCTCTCCGCAAGTGCCACACTAGAGTGGGCATCCAGCCAGGGAAAATTGTGCCAGCTTAGCGCTCTTGGTCTCCGGTGCGCCGTTTCGGCCCAGGGTATCCTGCGCCGGCTCTGTGCACTGTGTCTCAGGTGCGCTGTGACAGCTCAGTACGTCCTGTGCCTGCGCCCCGCACGTGCCGGGCTAAAGTGGGCATTCAGCCATGAGGAGCGGTGCAAGTTCTAAGCGACGGTCCCCAGTCCGAAGCCGCAAGCAACGGTCTCCAGTCCAGAGCCTGCAACGAGGGTCCCCAGTCCAGACCCTGCAACGAGGGTCTCCAGTCCAGACCCTGCAACGAGGGTCTCCAGTCCAGACCCTGCAACGAGGGTCCCCAGTCCAGAGCCTGCAACGAGGGTCTCCAGTCCAGACCCTGCAACGAGGGTCCCCAGTCCAGAGCCTGCAACGAGGGTCTCCAGTCCAGAGCCTGCAACGACGGTCTCCAGTCCAGACCCTGCAACGAGGGTCTCCAGTCCGGAGCCTGCAACGAGGGTCTCCAGTCCGGAGCCTGCAACGACGGTCTCCAGTCCGGACCCTGCAACGAGGGTCTCCAGTCCAGACCCTGCAACGAGGGTCTCCAGTCCAGACCCTGCAACGAGGGTCTCCAGTCCAGACCCTGCAACGAGGGTCTCCAGTCCGGAGCCTGCAACGAGGGTCTCCAGTCCAGACCCTGCAACGAGGGTCTCCAGTCCAGACCCTGCAACGAGGGTCTCCAGTCCGGAGCCTGCAACGAGGGTCTCCAGTCCGGACCCTGCAACGAGGGTCTCCAGTCCGGACCCTGCAACGAGGGTCTCCAGTCCGGAGCCTGCAACGAGGGTCTCCAGTCCGGAGCCTGCAACGAGGGTCTCCAGTCCAGACCCTGCAACGAGGGTCTCCAGTCCGGAGCCTGCAACGAGGGTCTCCAGTCCGGAGCCTGCAACGAGGGTCTCCAGTCCAGACCCTGCAACGAGGGTCTCCAGTCCGGAGCCTGCAACGAGGGTCTCCAGTCCGGAGCCTGCAACGAGGGTCTCCAGTCCAGACCCTGCAACGAGGGTCTCCAGTCCGGACCCTGCAACGAGGGTCTCCAGTCCGGACCCTGCAACGAGGGTCCCCAGTCCAGACCCTGCAACGAGGGTCTCCAGTCCAGACCCTGCAACGAGGGTCTCCAGTCCGGAGCCTGCAACGAGGGTCTCCAGTCCGGACCCTGCAACGAGGGTCTCCAGTCCGGAGCCTGCAACGAGGGTCTCCAGTCCGGAGCCTGCAACGAGGGTCTCCAGTCCGGACCCTGCAACGAGGGTCTCCAGTCCGGAGCCTGCAACGAGGGTCTCCAGTCCAGAGCCTGCAACGAGGGTCTCCAGTCCAGAC
Organism: Oncorhynchus nerka; assembly: GCF_034236695.1. Taxonomy (NCBI): domain Eukaryota; kingdom Metazoa; phylum Chordata; class Actinopteri; order Salmoniformes; family Salmonidae; genus Oncorhynchus; species Oncorhynchus nerka. The sequence continues at coordinate 96,461,723 of NC_088415.1, forward strand.
CCTGCAACGAGGGTCTCCAGTCCAGACCCTGCAACGAGGGTCTCCAGTCCGGACCCTGCAACGAGGGTCTCCAGTCCAGACCCTGCAACGACGGTCTCCAGTCCAGACCCTGCAACGAGGGTCTCCAGTCCAGACCCTGCAACGAGGGTCTCCAGTCCGGAGCCTGCAACGAGGGTCTCCAGTCCAGACCCTGCAACGAGGGTCTCCAGTCCAGACCCTGCAACGAGGGTCTCCAGTCCGGACCCTGCAACGAGGGTCTCCAGTCCGGAGCCTGCAACGAGGGTCTCCAGTCCAGACCCTGCAACGAGGGTCTCCAGTCCGGACCCTGCAACGAGGGTCCCCAGTCCAGACCCTGCAACGAGGGTCTCCAGTCCAGACCCTGCAACGAGGGTCTCCAGTCCGGAGCCTGCAACGAGGGTCCCCAGTCCGGGGCCTGCAACGAGGGTCCCCAGTCCAGACCCTGCAACGAGGGTCTCCAGTCCAGACCCTGCAACGAGGGTCTCCAGTCCGGGCCTGCAACGAGGGTCCCCAGTCCAGACCCTGCAACGAGGGTCCCCAGTCCAGACCCTGCAACGAGGGTCTCCAGTCCAGACCCTGCAACGAGGGTCTCCAGTCCGGGGCCTGCAACGAGGGTCCCCAGTCCAGACCCTGCAACGAGGGTCCCCAGTCCGGAGCCTGCAACGAGGGTCTCCAGTCCAGACCCTGCAACGAGGGTCTCCAGTCCGGAGCCTGCAACGAGGGTCTCCAGTCCGGAGCCTGCAACGAGGGTCTCCAGTCCAGAGCCTGCAACGAGGGTCTCCAGTCCAGACCCTGCAACGAGGGTCTCCAGTCCGGAGCCTGCAGCCAGGGTCTCCAGTCCAGACCCTGCAACGAGGGTCTCCAGTCCGGACCCTGCAACGAGGGTCTCCAGTCCAGACCCTGCAACGACGGTCTCCAGTCCAGACTCTGCAACGAGGGTCTCCAGTCCGGGGCCTGCAACGAGGGTCTCCAGTCCAGACCCTGCAACGAGGGTCTCCAGTCCAGACCCTGCAACGAGGGTCTCCAGTCCAGACCCTGCAACGAGGGTCTCCAGTCCGGACCCTGCAACGAGGGTCTCCAGTCCAGACCCTGCAACGAGGGTCTCCAGTCCGGAGCCTGCAACGAGGGTCTCCAGTCCAGAGCCTGCAACGAGGGTCTCCAGTCCAGACCCTGCAACGAGGGTCTCCAGTCCAGACCCTGCAACGAGGGTCTCCAGTCCGGACCCTGCAACGAGGGTCTCCAGTCCAGACCCTGCAACGACGGTCTCCAGTCCAGACCCTGCAACGAGGGTCTCCAGTCCAGACCCTGCAACGAGGGTCTCCAGTCCGGAGCCTGCAACGAGGGTCTCCAGTCCAGACCCTGCAACGAGGGTCTCCAGTCCAGACCCTGCAACGAGGGTCTCCAGTCCGGACCCTGCAACGAGGGTCTCCAGTCCGGAGCCTGCAACGAGGGTCCCCAGTCCAGACCCTGCAACGAGGGTCTCCAGTCCAGACCCTGCAACGAGGGTCTCCAGTCCGGAGCCTGCAACGAGGGTCCCCAGTCCGGGGCCTGCAACGAGGGTCCCCAGTCCAGACCCTGCAACGAGGGTCTCCAGTCCAGACCCTGCAACGAGGGTCTCCAGTCCGGAGCCTGCAACGAGGGTCTCCAGTCCAGACCCTGCAACGAGGGTCTCCAGTCCAGACCCTGCAACGAGGGTCTCCAGTCCGGACCCTGCAACGAGGGTCTCCAGTCCGGAGCCTGCAACGAGGGTCTCCAGTCCGGACCCTGCAACGAGGGTCCCCAGTCCAGACCCTGCAACGAGGGTCTCCAGTCCAGACCCTGCAACGAGGGTCTCCAGTCCGGAGCCTGCAACGAGGGTCCCCAGTCCGGGGCCTGCAACGAGGGTCCCCAGTCCAGACCCTGCAACGAGGGTCTCCAGTCCAGACCCTGCAACGAGGGTCTCCAGTCCGGGGCCTGCAACGAGGGTCCCCAGTCCAGACCCTGCAACGAGGGTCCCCAGTCCAGACCCTGCAACGAGGGTCTCCAGTCCAGACCCTGCAACGAGGGTCTCCAGTCCGGGGCCTGCAACGAGGGTCCCCAGTCCAGACCCTGCAACGAGGGTCCCCAGTCCGGAGCCTGCAACGAGGGTCTCCAGTCCAGACCCTGCAACGAGGGTCTCCAGTCCGGAGCCTGCAACGAGGGTCTCCAGTCCGGAGCCTGCAACGAGGGTCTCCAGTCCAGAGCCTGCAACGAGGGTCTCCAGTCCAGACCCTGCAACGAGGGTCTCCAGTCCGGAGCCTGCAGCCAGGGTCTCCAGTCCAGACCCTGCAACGAGGGTCTCCAGTCCAGACCCTGCAACGAGGGTCTCCAGTCCAGACCCTGCAACGACGGTCTCCAGTCCAGACTCTGCAACGAGGGTCTCCAGTCCGGGGCCTGCAACGAGGGTCTCCAGTCCAGACCCTGCAACGAGGGTCTCCAGTCCAGACCCTGCAACGAGGGTCTCCAGTCCAGACCCTGCAACGAGGGTCTCCAGTCCGGACCCTGCAACGAGGGTCTCCAGTCCAGACCCTGCAACGAGGGTCTCCAGTCCGGACCCTGCAACGAGGGTCTCCAGTCCGGACCCTGCAACGAGGGTCTCCAGTCCGGACCCTGCAACGAGGGTCTCCAGTCCGGACCCTGCAACGAGGGTCCCCAGTCCAGACCCTGCAACGAGGGTCTCCAGTCCAGACCCTGCAACGAGGGTCTCCAGTCCGGAGCCTGCAACGAGGGTCCCCAGTCCGGGGCCTGCAACGAGGGTCCCCAGTCCAGACCCTGCAACGAGGGTCTCCAGTCCAGACCCTGCAACGAGGGTCTCCAGTCCGGGGCCTGCAACGAGGGTCCCCAGTCCAGACCCTGCAACGAGGGTCCCCAGTCCGGAGCCTGCAACGAGGGTCTCCAGTCCAGACCCTGCAACGAGGGTCTCCAGTCCGGAGCCTGCAACGAGGGTCTCCAGTCCGGAGCCTGAAACGAGGGTCTCCAGTCCAGAGCCTGCAACGAGGGTCTCCAGTCCAGACCCTGCAACGAGGGTCTCCAGTCCAGACCCTGCAACGAGGGTCTCCAGTCCGGAGCCTGCAGCGAGGGTCTCCAGTCCAGACCCTGCAACGAGGGTCTCCAGTCCAGACCCTGCAACGACGGTCTCCAGTCCAGACTCTGCAACGAGGGTCTCCAGTCCAGACCCTGCAACGAGGGTCTCCAGTCCGGGGCCTGCAACGAGGGTCTCCAGTCCAGACCCTGCAACGAGGGTCTCCAGTCCAGACCCTGCAACGAGGGTCTCCAGTCCAGACCCTGCAACGAGGGTCTCCAGTCCGGACCCTGCAACGAGGATCTCCAGTCCAGACCCTGCAACGAGGGTCTCCAGTCCAGACCCTACAACGAGGGTCTCCAGTCCAGACCCTGCAACGAGGGTCTCCAGTCCGGAGCCTGCAGCGAGGGTCTCCAGTCCAGACCCTGCAACGAGGGTCTCCAGTCCAGACCCTGCAACGAGGGTCTCCAGTCCAGACCCTGCAACGACGGTCTCCAGTCCAGACTCTGCAACGAGGGTCTCCAGTCCAGACCCTGCAACGAGGGTCTCCAGTCCGGGGCCTGCAACGAGGGTCTCCAGTCCAGACCCTGCAACGAGGGTCTCCAGTCCAGACCCTGCAACGAGGGTCTCCAGTCCAGACCCTGCAACGAGGGTCTCCAGTCCAGACCCTGCAACGAGGGTCTCCAGTCCGGGGCCTGCAACGAGGGTCTCCAGTCCAGACCCTGCAACGAGGGTCTCCAGTCCGGGGCCTGCAACGAGGGTCTGCAGTCCAGACCCTGCAACGAGGGTCTGCAGTCCAGACCCTGCAACGAGGGTCTCCAGTCCAGACCCTGCAACGAGGGTCTCCAGTCCAGACCCTGCAACGAGGGTCTCCAGTCCAGACCCTGCAACGAGGGTCTCCAGTCCAGACCCTGCAACGAGGGTCTCCAGTCCGGACCCTGCAACGAGGTTCTCCAGTCCGGAGCCTGCAACGAGGGTCTCCAGTCCGGAGCCTGCAACGAGGGTCTCAAGTCCGGGGCCTGCAACGAGGGTCTCCAGTCCAGACCCTGCAACGAGGGTCTCCAGTCCAGACCCTGCAACGAGGGTCTCCAGTCCAGACCCTGCAACGAGGGTCTCCAGTCCAGACCCTGCAACGACGGTCTCCAGTCCAAACCCTGCAACGAGGGTCTCCAGTCCGGAGCCTGCAACGAGGGTCTCCAGTCCGGACCCTGCAACGACGGTCTCCAGTCCGGACCCTGCAACGAGGGTCCCCAGTCCAGACCCTGCAACGAGGGTCTCCAGTCCGGGGCCTGCAACGAGGGTCTCCAGTCCGGGGCTTGCAACGAGGGTCCCCAGTCCGGGGCCTGCAACGAGGGTCTCCAGTCCGGAGCCTGCAACGAGGGTCCCCAGTCCGGGGCCTGCAGCGAGGGTCCCCAGTCCGGAGCCTGCAACGAGGGTCTCCAGTCCGGAGCCTGCAACGAGGGTCTCCAGTCCAGACCCTGCAACGAGGGTCTCCAGTCCAGACCCTGCAACGAGGGTCTCCAGTCCAGACCCTGTAACGAGGGTCTCCAGTCCAGACCCTGCAACGAGGGTCTCCAGTCCAGACCCTGCAACGAGGGTCTCCAGTCCAGACCCTGCAACGACGGTCTCCAGTCCAGACCCTGCATCGACGGTCCCCAGTCCGGGGCCTGCGGCGAGGGTCCCCAGTTTGAGGCCTGCGGCGAGGGTGCCCAGTCTGGGGCCTGCGGCGAGGGTCCCCAGTTTGAGGCCTGCGGCGAGGGTGCCCAGTCTGAGGCCTGCGGCGAGGGTCCCCAGTTTGAGGCCTGCGGCGAGGGTCCCCAGTCTGGGGCCTGCGGCGAGGGTCACCAGTTTGAGGCCTGCGGCGAGGGTCCCCAGTTTGAGGCCTGCGGCGAGGGTGCCCAGTCTGGGGCCTGCGGCGAGGGTGCCCAGTCTGGGGCCTGCAACGACGGTCTCCAGTCCGGAGCCTGCGGCGAGGGTCCCCAGTTTGAGGCCTGCGGCGAGGGTCCCCAGTTTGAGGCCTGCGGCGAGGGTCCCCAGTTTGAGGCCTGCGGCGAGGGTCCCCGCACCAGAGGCGCCACCAAAGTGGGGGGGAGCCAGAGGTGGAGCGGGTTCTGCGTCCTGCACCGGAGCCGCCACCAGGTTAGATGCCCACCCGGACCCGGCCGGAGTCCGCACCTTTGGGGAGGGGGGTACTGTCACGCCCTGAAGGTAGAGATCTTTTTATTCTCTATGTTTGGTTGGTCAGGGTGTGACTCGGATGGGAAACTCTATGTACTTTATTTCTTTGTTTTGGCCGGGTATGATTCTCAATCAGAGGCAGCTGTCGATCGTTGTCTCTGATTGAGAATCATACTTAGGTAGCCTGTTTTCCCCATGTCGGTTGTCTCTGATTGAGAATCATACTTAGGTAGCCTGTTTTCCCCATGTCGGTTGTCTCTGATTGAGAATCATACTTAGGTAGCCTGTTTTCCCCATGTTAGTTTTCTCTGATTGAGAATCATACTTAGGCAGCCTGGTTGTCTCTGATTGAGAATCATACTTAGGTAGCCTGTTTTACCCATGTCGGTTGTCTCTGATTGAGAATCATACTTAGGTAGCCTGTTTTCCCCATGTCGGTTGTCTCTGATTGAGAATCATACTTAGGTAGCCTGTTTTCCCCATGTCGGTTGTCTCTGATTGAGAATCATACTTAGGTAGCCTGTTTTCCCCATGTTAGTTTTCTCTGATTGAGAATCATACTTAGGCAGCCTGGTTGTCTCTGATTGAGAATCATACTTAGGCAGCCTGTTTTCCCCATGTCGGTTGTCTCTGATTGAGAATCATACTTAGGTAGCCTGTTTTCCCCATGTCGGTTGTCTCTGATTGAGAATCATACTTAGGTAGCCTGTTTTCCCCATGTCGGTTGTCTCTGATTGAGAATCATACTTAGGTAGCCTGTTTTCCCCATGTTAGTTTTCTCTGATTGAGAATCATACTTAGGCAGCCTGGTTGTCTCTGATTGAGAATCATACTTAGGTAGCCTGTTTTCCCCATGTCGGTTGTCTCTGATTGAGAATCATACTTAGGTAGCCTGTTTTCCCCATGTTAGTTTTCTCTGATTGAGAATCATACTTAGGCAGCCTGGTTGTCTCTGATTGAGAATCATACTTAGGTAGCCTGTTTTCCCCATGTCGGTTGTCTCTGATTGAGAATCATACTTAGGTAGCCTGGTTGTCTCTGATTGAGAACCATACTTAGGTAGCCTGTTTTCCCCATGTCGGTTGTCTCTGATTGAGAATCATACTTAGGTAGCCTGTTTTCCCCATGTTGGTTGTCTCTGATTGAGAATCATACTTAGGTAGCCTGTTTTCCCCATGTCGGTTGTCTCTGATTGAGAATCATACTTAGGTAGCCTGGTTGTCTCTGATTGAGAATCATACTTAGGTAGCCTGTTTTCCCCATGTCGGTTGTCTCTGATTGAGAATCATACTTAGGTAGCCTGGTTGTCTCTGATTGAGAATCATACTTAGGCAGCCTGTTTTCCCCATGTTGGTTGTGGGTGATTGAGAATCATACTTAGGTAGCCTGTTTACCTCATGTTGGTTATCTCTGATTGAGAATCATACTTAGGTAGCCTGGTTGTCTCTGATTGAGAATCATATTTAGGCAGCCTGTTTTCCCCATGTTGGTTATCTCTGATTGAGAATCATACTTAAGTAGCCTGGTTGTCTCTGATTGAGAATCATACTTAGGTAGCCTGTTTGCCTCTGTCTGTGTTTGCTCCATACGGGACTGTGTCGGTTTCCATTTATTCTCTTATTCTTTTGTTTTCTGTGTTATATTTCATTAAAATTATATTATGGACACGTACCACGCTGCGCATTGGTCCGATCCTTCCTACTCCTCCTCGGAAGAGGAGGAAGAAAACCGTTACAACATGCTCAATAATTTGACAAATATTAAATCGATATCACTCTTTCATACACTAGCTATAATTTTTTGTATTCCCTCTGGATAAAGGCACAAGCAAACCGCAAGCTAAAAGCACTGTAACTGGTAGCTTAGCAACAATAATCATTTTATCTGCTGTGGAATTCCATTTTTTTTTTATTTGGGCGCCACAAATGAGCGTGTAAATCGTGCGGTCAAACTGACGACTGGAGAAACAAATAAGTGAGAAGATGTTAAGAAAAAATCTCAAAGAGTTTAACGCTAAAGTGAGTCGCTAATTTGAGATGTTTTATTTATCTAAGTAACTAGACACAAAAACATGAGCTAATTTGGCCAGCAGCCAGTAGGGCTAGCTAGCTTGCTAGGCTTGATTTGGGGGTAAAAGCTAAATGGTAGCTATCCTAGCTAGCTAAAGAAATGATGAAATTGCCTTTCCTACAGGGAAAAACATGTTTACCCCCTATCAAGCCTCAAGGTGACAGCTAACGTTTTAAAAACGTTTAGGCATATTTTGTATTACTGGTTCATATAAGTTAGCCAGCAACGTTTGTTTTCTGTTAAATAAATAAAACACCAGAAAACAGGTGATTGGAGCTCTAGATTGTCTACACTGCATTTTTGTTTGTTTTTTTACAGAAAAAGCAGAGATGTGCTTTGGAAATAGCAACTTGGATTAAATATGAGGATGTTTGTCTTTCCGGGCCTTGTAGCCTATTACTGAGTATGGTGCTGAAGGCTCAGATATGTCACCTTCAGTCAGTATGGTGCTGTAGGCTCAGATATGTCACCTTCAGTATGGTGCTATAGGCTCAGATATGTTACCTTCAGTCAGTATGGTGCTGTAGGCTCAGATATGTCACCTTCAGTATGGTGCTGTAGGCTCAGATATGTCACCTTCAGTATGGTGCTGTAGGCTCAGAAATGTTACCTTCATGTGAAGAAGCACCATGATTTTCCGCGCCTAAACTGGTCAAGTTTAGCCACTGGACATTTCATGATTCGGATTTAACCCATTTTCGACATATAAAGATGAATATTATATATCATGTAAGGATATCTTTTGAAATATATATATATATACATAAACGACCAGGTAATGACTACAGATAAGATACATTTCCGACCGTATGTGGATCCGTTCCTGAGTATCAAGGCCTAGATATGTCAACATGTAGGTGTGGCAGGTTTAGCGGTTAGAGCGTTGGGCCAGTAACCAAAAGTTTGCAAGATCGAATCCCAGAGCTGACAAGGTGGAAATCTATTGTTCTGCCCCTGAACAAGGCAGTTTACCCACTTTTCCTAGGCCATCATTGAAAATAAGAATTTGTTCTTAACTGACTTGCCTAGTTAATTACAGGTAAAAAAAATATATATATGGACACATACCCTTTCTGGTGATCGACTTGCGGCGCCGACAGAGATGGCCGCTTCGCTTCGCGTTCCTAGGAAACTATGCAGTATTTTGGTTTTGAATGTGTTATTTCTTACATTGTTACCACCAGAAAATATGAGGTTTTATCTTAAGGCTTATTACATACAGTCGGGAGGAACTATTGGATATAAGAGCAACGTCAACTCACCAACATTACGACCAGGAATACAACTTTCCCGAAGCGGATCCTCTGTTTGGTCACCCAGGACAATGGATCGGATCCCAGCAGGCGACCCAAAACAACAGCGCCGCAGAAGGGCAGACAGAGCGGTCTTCTGGTCAGGCTCGGGAGACGGGCACATCGCGCACCACTCCCGAGTATATTACTCGCCAATGTCCAGTCTCTTGACAACAAGGTAGACGAAATCCGAGCAAGGGTTGCCTTCCAGAGAGACATCAGAGATTGTAACATTCTTTGTTTCACGGGAACATGGCTCTCTCGGGATATGTTATCAGAGTCGGCACAGCCACCTGGCTTCTTCACGCATCGAGCCGAAAGAAACAAACATCTCTCTGGTAAGTAGAAGGGCGGGGGTGTATGCACTATGATTAATGAGACGTGGTGTGATCAGAACAACATACAGGAACTCAAGTCCTTTTGTTCACCTGACCTAGAATTCCTTACAATCAAATGCCGAACGCATTATCTACCAAGAGAATTCTCTTCGATCATAATCACAGTAGTGTATATCCCGCCCCAAGCAGACGAATCGATGGCACCTGAAAGAACTTCATTGGACTTTATATAAACTGGAAAACACATCCTGAAGCTGCATTTATTGTAGCCGGGGATTTTAACAAGGCTAATCTGAAAACAAGGCTGAAAACAAGGCTCTCCAAATGTTATCAGCATATCGAATGAGCGACCTGGGCTAGCAAAACCCTGGATCATTGTTATTCTAACTTCCGCGACGCGGAAGACGAGTCAAGGACCATTGAGAGACGAGTCAAGGACCATATCACCTCCACCCTACCTGACATCCTAGACCCACTCCAATTTGCTTAGCTACCCAATAGGTCCGCAGACGACGCAATCACACTGCACACTGCCCTAACCCATCTGGACAAGAGGAATACCTATGTAAGAATGCTGTTCATCGACTACAGCTCAGCATTTAACACCATAGTACCCTCCAAACTTGTCATCAAGTTCGAGACCCTGGGTATCGACTCCGCCCTGTGCAACTGGGTCCTGGACTTCTTGGTGGGCCACTCCCAGGTGGTGAGGGTAGGTAACAACATCTCCACCCCACTGCTCCTCAACACTGGGGTCCCACAAGAGTGCGTTCTCAGCCCTCTCCTGTACTCCCTGTTCACCCATGACTGCGTGGCCATGCACGCCTCCAACGCAATCATCAAGTTTGCGAACAGTGGTAGGCTTGATTACCAACAACGACGAGACGGCCTACAGGGAGGAGGTGAGGGCCCTCGGAGTGTGGTGTCAGGAAAATAACCTCACACTCAATGTCAACAAAACAAAGGAGATGATAGTGGACTTCAGGAAACAACAGAGAGAGCAGCCCCCTATCCACATCGAGTAGTGGAGAAGGTGGAATGTTTTGAGTTCCTCGGTATACACATCACGGACAAACTGAAATGGTCCACCCACACAGACAGTGTGGTGAAAAAGGTGCAGCAGTGCCTCTTCAACCTCAGGAGGCTGAAGATATTTGGCTTGTCACGAAAAACACTCACAAACTTTTACAGATGCACAATCGAGAGCATCCTGTCGGGCTGTATCACCGCCTGGTACGGCAACTGCTCCACCCACAACCATAAGGCTCTCCAGAGGGTAGTGAGGTCTGCACAACGCATCACCGGGGGCAAACTACCTGCTCTCCAGGACACCTACACCACCCGATGTCACAGGAAGGCCAAAAAGATCATCAAGGACAACAACCACCCGAGCCACTGCCTGTTCACCCCGCTATCATCCAGAAGGCGAGGTCAGTACAGGTGCATCAAAGCTGGGACCGAGAGACTGAAAAACAGCTTCTATCTCAAGGCCATCAGACTGTTAAACAGCCACCACTAACATTGAATGGCTGCTGCCAACATACTGACTCAACTCTAGCCACTTTAATAATGGAAAAATTGATGTAATAAATGTATCACTAGCCACTTTATATGTTTACATACCCTACATTACTCATCTCATATGTATATACTGTACTCTGTACCATCTACTGCATCTTGCCTATGCCGTTCGGCCATCGCTCATTCATGTATTTTTATGTACATAGGCTGTTAGTTTAGATGTCCGCAGGAGACTGAGGTGTGTGCGAGTTGGTACGTGTGTGTGAGAGGTTAATTAACGTTACTGTATAGTAGTGTGTACCTGGTCTCCTCTATATAAACTGACTCCAGAACAGTGTGTATAGTAGTGTGTACCTGGTCTCTATATAAACTGACTCCAGAACAGTGTGTATAGTAGTGTGTACCTGGTCTCCTCTATATAAACTGACTCCAGAACAGTGTGTGTAGTAGTGTGTACCTGGTCTTCTCTATATAAACTGACTCCAGAACAGTGGCAGCATACTCCAGGTTCTTCTTGAGGTCCACCAGAGACACCTCTCCTCTCTCCAGCTGTTTCAGCAGACATCTCAACCTACAGGAGGACAGGATCGACATTACCATTACAACATTATCCTCTCCTCTCTCCAGCTGTTTCAGCAGACATCTCAACCTACAGGAGGACAGGATCGACATTACCATTACAACACAGAGACAACATTATCCTCTCCTCCCTCTCCAGCAGCTTCAGCAGACATCTTAAATTACCAGAAGACAGAGAAACAACATAAATATTGGGATAGGGGCTGGGGGATTGGGGGATAGGGGGCTGGGAGGATTGGGGGCTGGGAGGGATAAAGGGGGCTGGGAGGGCTGGGGGGTAAAGGGATGGGAGGTCTGGGGGATAGGGGCTGGGGGATAGGGGCTGGGGGGGATAGGCGGCTGGGGGGCAGGGGGGGGATAGGGGGCTGGGGGATAGGGGCTGGGAGGGCTGGGGGATTGGGGGCGTCACAGAGACTGACATTCTATGAACAAAGACTCAAACAGATCCACTGATAAACACTAGTTGTGTTTGAGCCAATCAGAATCAATCCACAAGTTGTGTTTGAGCCAATCAGAATCAATCCACTGATAAACATTAGTTGTGTTTGAGCCAATCAGAATCAATCCACTGATAAATACTAGTTGCTATGGACATCGTAAAACAGCAAGGGGAAGGGGTTCTGTAAGTCAAAATACAGCCCTGTAGCAGATTAATGTGTGTGTTTCTATGTGTGTGTTTCTATGTGTGTGTTTCTGTGTGTGTGTTTCTATGTGTGTGTTTCTATGTGTGTGTTTCTGTGTGTGTTTCTATGTGTGTGTTTCTGTGTGTGTGTTTCTATGTGTGTGTTATTATGTGTGTGTATCTGTGTGTGTGTTTCTATGTGTGTGTATCTGTGGGTGTTTCTATGTGTGTGTATCTGTGGGTGTATCTGTGGGTGTTTCTGTGTGTGTTTCTATGTGTGTGTTATTATGTGGGTGTATCTGTGGGTGTATCTGTGGGTGTATCTGTGGGTGTATCTGTGGGTGTATCTGTGTGTGTATCTGTGGGTGTTATTATGTGTGTGTATCTGTGTGTGTATCTGTGTGTGTTTCTATGTGTGTGTTATTATGTGTGTGTATCTGTGGGTGTTATTATGTGTATGTGTGTGTGCGTGTTGAGAAGAGTCAGACAGACAAGAGAATGTCCTGCCATCCAGACGAGAGAATGTCCTGCCATCCAGACGAGAGAATGTCCTGCCATCCAGACGAGAGAATGTCCTGCCATCCAGACGAGAGAATGTCCTGCCATCCAGACGAGAGAATGTCCTGCCATCCAGACGAGAGAATGTCCTGACATCCAGACGAGAGAATGTCCTGCCATCCAGACGAGAGAATGTCCTGACATCCAGACAAGAGAATGTCCTGCCATCCAGACAAGAGAATGTCCTGCCATCCAGACAAGAGAATGTCCTGACATCCAGACAAGAGAATGTCCTGACATCCAGACTGAATATACCTCTCATACCTCTAAACAGACAGTTTAAAGCTGCATCACAATAACTTTCAGTTAACATGGTCCTCTAGATTAGAGGTCGACTGATTATGATTTTTCAATGCCGATACCACGACCGATTATTGGAGGACCAAAAAACCCCGATACCGATTATTGGAGGACCCCCCCAAAAAAAACGATACCGATTATTGGAGGACCCCAAAAAAAACCGATACCGATTATTGGAGGGCCCCAAAAAACCCGATACCGATTATTGGAGGCCCCCCAAAAAAAAACGATACCGATTATTGGAGGACCCCAAAAAAAAACGATACCGATTATTGGAGGGCCCCAAAAAAAAAACGATACCGATTATTGGAGGACCCCAAAAAAAAAAACGATACCGATTATTGGAGGGCCCCAAAAAAAAACGATACCGATTAATCGGCCGATTTAAAAAAATAAATTAAAAAATCTATTTGTAATAATGACAATTACAACAATACTGAATGAACACTTATTTTAACTTAATATAATACATCAATAAAATCTATTTAGCCTCAAATAGTGCCTAGTTAAATAAAGATTAAATAAAGGTGTAAAAAAATAATTATAATGTAAATCGGTAAACCGGTGTCCAAAAATACAGATTTGCAAATTGTTATGAAAACTTGAAATCGGCCATTCCAATTAATCGGTCGACCTCTACTCTAGATATGCAGAGATAAATGGATAGACTTATAACATTGAAAGGATTTTTCTGTAGAAGGCTTTACAATACATACTATACACAAGGACAGATGGTAGTTGTAGTTTTGGAGTGTTATAGTGTCTAGAGATATGACAGATGGTAGTTGTAGTTTTGGAGTGTTATAGTGTCTAGAGATATGACAGATGGTAGTTGTAGTTTTGGAGTGTTATAGTGTCTAGAGATATGACAGATGGTAGTTGTAGTTTTGGAGTGTTATAGTGTCTAGAGATATGACAGATGGTAGTTGTAGTTTTGGAGTGTTATAGTGTCTAGAGATATGACAGATGGTAGTTGTAGTTTTGGAGTGTTATAGTGTCTAGAGATATGACAGATGGTAGTTGTAGTTTTGTAGTGTTATAGTGTCTAGAGACATGACAGATGGTAGTTGTAGTGTTATAGTGTCTAGAGACATGACAGATGGTAGTTGTAGTTTTGCAGTGTTATAGTGTCTAGAGATATGACAGATGGTAGTTGTAGTTTTGTAGTGTTATAGTGTCTAGAGACATGACAGATGGTAGTTGTAGTGTTATAGTGTCTAGAGATATGACAGATGGTAGTTGTAGTGTTATAGTATCTAGAGACATGACAGGTGGTAGCTGTAGTGTTATAGTATCTAGAGACATGACAGATGGTAGTTGTAGTGTTATAGTGTCTAGAGACATGACAGATGGTAGTTGTAGTGTTATAGTGTCTAGAGACATGACAGATGGTAGTTGTAGTGTTATAGTGTTATAGTGTCTAGAGACATGACAGATGGTAGTTGTAGTTTTGCAGTGTTATAGTGTCTAGAGACATGACAGATGGTAGTTGTAGTTTTGCAGTGTTATAGTGTCTAGAGACATGACAGATGGTAGTTGTAGTTTTGCAGTGTTATAGTGTCTAGAGACATGACAGATGGTAGTTGTAGTTTTGCAGTGTTATAGTGTCTAGAGACATGACAGATGGTAGTTGTAGTGTTATAGTGTCTAGAGATATGACAGATGGTAGTTGTAGTGTTATAGTGTCTAGAGACATGACAGATGGTAGTTGTAGTTTTGTAGTGTTATAGTGTCTAGAGACATGACAGATGGTAGTTGTAGTGTTATAGTGTCTAGAGACATGACAGATGGTAGTTGTAGTGTTATAGTGTCTAAAGACATGACAGATGGTAGTTGTAGTGTTATAGTGTCTAGAGACATGACAGATGGTAGTTGTAGTGTTATAGTATCTAGAGACATGACAGATGGTAGTTGTAGTGTTATAGTATCTAGAGACATGACAGATGGTAGTTGTAGTGTTATAGTGTCTAGAGACATGACAGATGGTAGTTGTAGTTTTGTAGTGTTATAGTGTCTAGAGACATGACAGATGGTAGTTGTAGTGTTATAGTGTCTAGAGACATGACAGATGGTAGTTGTAGTGTTATAGTGTCTAGAGACATGACAGATGGTAGTTGTAGTGTTATAGTATCTAGAGACATGACAGATGGTAGTTGTAGTTTTGCAGTGTTATAGTGTCTAGAGACATGACAGATGGTAGTTGTAGTTTTGCAGTGTTATAGTGTCTAGAGACATGACAGATGGTAGTTGTAGTTTTGCAGTGTTATAGTGTCTAGAGACATGACAGATGGTAGTTGTAGTGTTATAGTGTCTAGAGATATGACAGATGGTAGTTGTAGTGTTATAGTATCTAGAGACATGACAGATGGTAGTTGTAGTGTTATAGTATCTAGAGACATGACAGATGGTAGTTGTAGTGTTATAGTGTCTAGAGACATGACAGATGGTAGTTGTAGTTTTGTAGTGTTATAGTGTCTAGAGACATGACAGATGGTAGTTGTAGTGTTATAGTGTCTAGAGACATGACAGATGGTAGTTGTAGTGTTATAGTGTCTAAAGACATGACAGATGGTAGTTGTAGTGTTATAGTGTCTAGAGACATGACAGATGGTAGTTGTAGTGTTATAGTATCTAGAGACATGACAGATGGTAGTTGTAGTGTTATAGTATCTAGAGACATGACAGATGGTAGTTGTAGTGTTATAGTGTCTAGAGACATGACAGATGGTAGTTGTAGTTTTGTAGTGTTATAGTGTCTAGAGACATGACAGATGGTAGTTGTAGTGTTATAGTGTCTAGAGACATGACAGATGGTAGTTGTAGTGTTATAGTGTCTAAAGACATGACAGATGGTAGTTGTAGTGTTATAGTGTCTAGAGACATGACAGATGGTAGTTGTAGTGTTATAGTATCTAGAGACATGACAGATGGTAGTTGTAGTGTTATAGTATCTAGAGACATGACAGATGGTAGTTGTAGTGTTATAGTGTCTAGAGACATGACAGATGGTAGTTGTAGTGTTATAGTGTCTAGAGACATGACAGATGGTAGTTGTAGTGTTATAGTATCTAGAGACATGACAGATGGTAGTTGTAGTGTTATAGTATCTAGAGACATGACAGATGGTAGTTGTAGTTTTAAAGTGTTATAGTGTTTAGAGACATGACAGATGGTAGTTGTAGTGTTATAGTGTCTAGAGACATGACAGATGGTAGTTGTAGTGTTATAGTGTCTAAAGACATGACAGATGGTAGTTGTAGTGTTATAGTGTCTAAAGACATGACAGATGGTAGTTGTAGTGTTATAGTGTCTAGAGACATGACAGATGGTAGTTGTAGTGTTATAGTGTCTAGAGACATGACAGATGGTAGTTGTAGTGTTATAGTATCTAGAGACATGACAGATGGTAGTTGTAGTTTTAAAGTGTTATAGTGTCTAAAGACATGACAGATGGTAGTTGTAGTGTTATAGTGTCTAAAGACATGACAGATGGTAGTTGTAGTTTTGTAGTGTTATAGTGTCTAGAGACATGACAGATGGTAGTTGTAGTGTTATAGTGTCTAGAGACATGACATATGGTAGTTGTAGTGTTATAGTGTCTAGAGACATGACAGATGGTAGTTGTAGTTTTAAAGTGTTATAGTGTCTAAAGACATGACAGATGGTAGTTGTAGTGTTATAGTGTCTAAAGACATGACAGATGGTAGTTGTAGTTTTGTAGTGTTATAGTGTTTAGAGACATGACAGATGGTAGTTGTAGTTGACCTTCTAATGGCGTCAGACCGAGGCTCTGCATCTGTCCTCGTGCTCCTAGACCATAGTGCTGCTTTTGATACCGTCAATCACCACATTCATTTGGAGAGATTGGAAACCCAAATTGGTCTACACGGACAAGTTCTGGCCTGGTTTAGATCTTATCTGTCGGAAAGATATCAGTTTGTCTCTGTGAATGGTTTGGAATGGAATGGAATCAACTGTAAATTTCGGTGTTCCTCAAGGTTCTGTTTTAGGACCACTATTGTTTTCACTATATATTTTACCTCTTGGGGATGTTATTCAAAAACATAATGTTAACTTTCACTGCTATGCGGATGACACACAGCTGTACATTTCAATGAAACATGGTGAAGCACCAAATTTGCACTTGCTAGAAGCCTGTGTTTCAGACATAAGGACATGGATGGCTGCAAACGTTCTACTTTTAAACTCGGACAAAACAGAGATGCTTGTTCTAGGTCCCAAGAAAAAAAGAGATCTTCTGTTGAATCTGACAATGAATCTTGATGTTTGTACAGTCGTCTCAAATAAAACTGTGAAGGACCTCGGCGTTACTCTGGACCCTGATCTCTCTTTTGACGAACATATCAAGACTGTTTCAAGGACAGCTTTTTTCCATCTACATAACATTGCAAAAATCAGAAACTTTCTGTCCAAAAATGATGCAGAAAAATTAATCCATGCTTTTGTTACTTCTAGGTTAGACTACTGCAATGCTCTACTTTCCGGCTACCCGGATAAAGCACTAAATAAACTTCAGTTAGTGCTAAATACGGCTGCTAGAATCCTGACTAGAACCCCAAAAATGTGATCATATTACTCCAGTGCTAGTCTCTCTACACTGGCTTCCTGTCAAGGCAAGGGCTGATTTCAAGGTTTTACTGCTAACCTACAAAGCATTACATGGGCTTGCTCCTACCTATCTCTCTGATTTGGTCCTGCCGTACATACCTACACGTACGCTACGGTCACAAGACGCAGGCCTCCTAATTGTCCCTAGAATTTCTAAGCAAACAGCTGGAGGCAGGGCTTTCTCTTATAGAGCTCCATTTTTATGGAATGGTCTGCCTACCCATGTGAGAGACGCAGACTCGGTCTCAACCTTTAGGTCTTTACTGAAGACTCATCTCTTCAGTAGGTCATATGATTGAGTGTAGTCTGGCCCAGGAGTGTGAAGGTGAACGGAAGGGCTCTGGAGCAGTCTTCTCTGTAACCTATATAACACCAGACCTGACAGCAGTCTTCTCTGTAGTCTATAGAGTCTATATAACACCAGACCTGACAGCAGTCTTCTCTGTAGTCTATATAACAACAGACCTGACAGCAGTCTTCTCTGTAGTCTATATAACACCAGACCCGATAGCAGTCTTCTCTGTAGTCTATATAGTCTATATAACACCAGACCTGATAGCAGTCTTCTCTGTAGTCTATATAACACCAGACCTGACAGCAGTCTTCTCTGTAGTCTATATAACACCAGACCTGACAGCAGTTCTCTGTAGTCTATATAACACCAGACCTGATAGCAGTCTTCTCTGTAGTCTATATAACACCAGACCTGACAGCAGTCTTCTCTGTAGTCTATATATTCCCTATAACACCAGACCTGACAGCAGTCTTCTCTGTAGTCTATATAGTCCATATAACACCAGACCCGATAGCAGTCTTCTCTGTAGTCTATATAACACCAGACCTGACAGCAGTCTTCTCTGTAGTCTATATAACAACAGACCTGATAGCAGTCTTCTCTGTAGTCTATATAGCACCAGACCTGACAGCAGTCTTCTCTGTAGTCTATATAACACCATACCTGATAGTAGTCTTCTCTGTAGTCTATGTAACACCAGACCTGATAGCAGTCTTCTCTGTAGTCTATAGAGTCTATATAACACCAGACCTGACAGCAGTCTTCTCTGTAGTCTATATAACACCAGACCTGATAGCAGTCTTCTCTGTAGTCCATAGAGTCTATATAACACCAGACCTGACAGCAGTCTTCTCTGTAGTCTATATAACACCAGACCTGATAGCAGTCTTCTCTGTAGTCTATATAGTCTATATAACACCAGACCTGACAGCAGTCTTCTCTGTAGTCTATATAACACCAGACCTGACAGCAGTCTTCTCTGTAGTCTATATAACACCAGACCTGATAGCAGTCTTCTCTGTAGTCCATAGAGTCTATATAACACCAGACCTGATAGCAGTCTTCTCTGTAGTCCATAGAGTCTATATAACACCAGACCTGACAGCAGTATTCTCTGTAGTCTATATAACACCAGACCTGATAGCAGTCTTCTCTGTAGTCTATATAGTCTATATAACACCAGACCTGACAGCAGTCTTCTCTGTAGTCTATATAACACCAGACCTGATAGCAGTCTTCGCTGTAGTCTATATAACACCAGACCTGACAGCAGTCTTCTCTGTAGTCTATATAACACCAGACCTGACAGCAGTCTTCTCTGTAGTCTATATAACACCAGACCCGATAGCAGTCTTCTCTGTAGTCTATATAACACCAGACCTGATAGCAGTCTTCTCTGTAGTCTATATAACACCAGACCTGACAGCAGTCTTCTCTGTAGTCTATATAGTCTATATAACACCAGACCCGATAGCAGTCTTCTCTGTAGTCTATATAACACCAGACCTGTTAGCAGTCTTCTCTGTAGTCTATATAACACCAGACCTGACAGCAGTCTTCTCTGTAGTCTATATAACACCAGACCTGATAGCAGTCTTCTCTGTAGTCTATATAACTCCAGACCTGACAGCAGTCTTTTCTGTCGTCTATATAACACCAGACCTGATAGCAGTCTTCTCTGTAGTCTATAGAGTCTATATAACAACAGACCTGACAGCAATCTTCTCTGTAGTCTATATAACACCAGACCTGACAGCAGTCTTCTCTGTAGTCTA
The DNA here is from genome assembly GCF_034236695.1 of Oncorhynchus nerka. Classification (NCBI taxonomy): domain Eukaryota; kingdom Metazoa; phylum Chordata; class Actinopteri; order Salmoniformes; family Salmonidae; genus Oncorhynchus; species Oncorhynchus nerka. The sequence goes on from NC_088415.1 coordinate 96,480,938, forward strand.
TATAACTCCATACCTGATAGCAGTCTTCTCTGTAGTCTATATAACACCAGACCTGATAGCAGTCTTCTCTGTAGTCTATATAACACCAGACCTGAAAGCTGATAGGCTGACCTGATAGCAGTCTTCTCTGTAGTCTATATAACAACAGACCTGACAGCAGTCTTCTCTGTAGTCTATATAACTCCAGACCTGATAGCAGTCTTCTCTGTAGTCCATAAAACACCAGACCCGATAGCAATCTTCTCTGTAGGCTATATAACACCAGACCCGATAGCAATCTTACCTGTAGTCTATATAACACCAGACCTGACAGCAGTCTTCTCTGTAGTCTATATAACACCAGACCTGATAGCAGTCTTCTCTGTAGTCTATATAACACCAGACCTGATAGCAGTCTTCTCTGTAGTCTATATAACACCAGACCTGATAGCAGTCTTCTCTGTAGTCCATAGAGTCTATATAACACCAGACCTGACAGCAGTCTTCTCTGTAGTCTATATAATACCAGACCTGACAGCAGTCTTCTCTGTAGTCTATATAATACCAGACCTGACAGCAGTCTTCTCTGTAGTCTATATAACACCAGACCTGATAGCAGTCTTCTCTGTAGTCTATATAGTCCATATAACACCAGACCTGACAGCAGTCTTCTCTGTAGTCTATATAACACCAGACCTGACAGCAGTCTTCTATGTAGTCTATATAGTCTATATAACACCAGACCCGATAGCAGTCTTCTCTGTAGTCTATATAACACCAGACCTGATAGCAGTCTTCTCTGTAGTCTATATAACACCAGACCTGATAGCAGTCTTCTCTGTAGTCTATATAACACCAGACCTGATGGCTGATAGGCTGACCTGATAGCAGTCTTCTCTGTGGCTTCTGGCCCGTTAGAAGCAGGAAGTTCATCAGCCAGGACCTCCTCGGGGCTACGAGGGTCAAATAGAACCTTCGTCTCTCCGTCTCTCACGCCAATCCCCGCTGCAGGGGCCGACCACATTGCACTCTGGGACTTGGAACCTGTGGGGTTTAGGTGACACTGTCAGATTCAACAATTTGGTACATGATCGGTAGGTAACCAAGATTTAGGTAAATCTGCGTTGATTTTTTTGTGCCTTTAGTCTTTTTTGTATCGACAAAACGCATAACAGTTGGTGGAGTTGGTGCCTCTAAGGCAGGCGGATAGTAGAGGGCCTTTTTACCAATGAATGTGTTTGACTCATATAATTGTGTTTTGCTTTTTGTGTTTTGTGATTGCATTTCATGTATTGCGTAATTGATGTGTAACACTGAGTTTACAAAACATTATGAACACCTTTCTAATATTGAGTTGCACCCACTTTTGCCTTCAGAACAGTTAGTCAGGAATGGTCTAACCCTAACCCTAACCCTTTTGCCTTCAGAACAGTTAGTCAGGAATGGTCTAACCCTAACCCTAACCCTAACCCTTTTGCCTTCAGTACAGTTAGTCAGGAATGGTCTCAAGGTGTCAAAGAGTTCCACAAGGATGCTGGCCCATGTTGACTCCAATGCTTCATACAGTTGTGTCCAGTTGGCCTGTAGTGGATCTCTACTCCAAATAGCTTGTTCCATCTATCAGGAACTGGGATTCATCAGACCAGAGCAATGTTTTTCCAATTCTCCTATGTCCAGTGTTTTCGCTCCTTAGCCCACTGCAACCACAGTCTCTTGTTTTTTGCTGAAAGAAGTAGAACTCTGTTAGGTTTTCGGCTGCCATACCCAGTTTGTGTCAAGGTACACAACAAGTTGTGCATTCTTTTAAAAAAATGTGCCATTCCTGAACCTGTGACCAGAAACAAGCTACATATTGACAATGCCGGAATAAATGATCTAGTGATTCTGTTGAATCAAGTGTAGCTGTTTGTATCAGTTCATAAACCATGTGCCATGGAATCGGTACATCGGAAATCTCTTCGCATTTATTCTGAAACCTGTAAGGAGCAGCTGGCAACATTTTGGTCCTTTTTGTCCTCGAACTAAACTGGTATATTTTTTCTAACTATATCATTTACTTTCAGCTAATTTGAATCTTTAATAAATGGGCAGACAAACAAGTTCCCCCTCTTCCACTTGCTTCCTCCATTGTTGTGGTAATGCTGCAATCAGTTGGTTGTAACTTTGATTGAGCAGACATTCCCATATATTTTCGATAGCTGCATATGTGACATAACTCCACCGTTTCTATTCATAATATCATTAAGAAATATAATACAATAAAAATTAAAAAGTAGATTTAAAAAAGTAGATTTGAGTTTAACCATAATATTTGTTGTAATATTTGTTCTATCTTTTCTGGAGGATAAAATTGAAATTGTAACCAGCTTTGTATGGCTTGTTTAACTTCTTTGGGACAGGGGGCAGTATTTTCACATCCGGATGAAAAGCGTGTCCAGAGTAAACGGCCTGCTACTCAGACCCAGAAGCTAAGATATGCATATTATTAGTAGATTTGGATAGAAAACACTATGAAGTTTCTAAAACTGTTTGAATCATGTATGTGAGTATAACAGAACTTATTTGGCAGGCAAAACTTTTTTGAGGTCACTCTCTTTTCAATGAGCTTTCATTGGCAATCCAGATTTCTAATCAACTTTCCTGCAGTTTCTATCACTTCCACTGGATGTCAACAGTCTTTAGACTGGTTGAGGTTTTTCCTTTGAGAAATGAAGAAGTAACACTGTTCAGAATGAGGGTAGAGGGAAGTGTACTCTTTGTTAGAGGCGTGTGACCTGAAAGCTCCACTTTGTTTTCCTCCGGTATTGAACGCAGTACATCCCGTCTTCAATTGTATCGATTATTTACGTAAAAAAATACCTAAAGTTGTATTACAAAAGTAGTTTGAAATGTTTGGACAAAGCTTACAGGTAACTTTAGAGATATTTTGTAGTCACGTTGCGCAAGTTGCAACCGGTGTTTTTCTGGATCAAACGCGCCAAATAAATGGACATTTTGGATATATATCGACGGAATTAATGAAACAAAAGGACCATTTGTGATGTTTATGGGACATATTGGAGTGCCAACAGAAGAAGCTCGTCAAAGGTAAGGCATGAATTATATTTTTATTTCTGCGTTTTGTGTCGCGCCTGAAGGGTTGAAATATGATGGTCTGTGTTTGTTTACTGGGGTGCTATCCTCACATAATAGCGTCGTTTGCTTTCGCCGTAAAGCATTTTTTAAATCTGACACGTTGGCTAGATTCACAACAAGTGTAGCTTTACTTTGGTATATTGAATGTGTGATTTCATAATAAGTTACATTTTTATAGTAATTTATTTGAATTTGGTGCTCTGCATTTTCACTGGATGTTGGCCAGGTGGGATGCTACCGTCCCACATATCCCAGAGAGGTTAAGATACTTTAAACCATGTTTCATTTTCAGTCTGTGTAGTCCGTATAAAGGCAAAAAGGCACAAAAAAGTATGAGCCTTTCTTATTAATCAACTGGAGAACCAGTTCAGGTTGAAATATAACTTATGTATGAACTAAGCTTTAGTGAGAGGTTAAATGCTTTAATATTTAATAATTTTAGCCCCCCAAACTCATATTGATTATAATAATAGGCATGTTTAATTTTGTCTGGCTTAGCCTTCCAAATAAAGTGAAATATTTTTTTGCTATGATTTAAGAAACAAGTGGTCTGGAGTAGGTGGTGCCCTTAGTAAGTGGTCTGGAGTAGGTGGTGCCCTTAGTAAGTGGTCTGGAGTAGTTGGTGCCCTTAATAAGTAAGTAAACTGTGATCGGACCAAAGAGTTCATCTATATCATTTTCTCATAAATAGACAAGTATTTACCTCTCTATGATTGTAGAATCCTTTCTATTTCATCTATTTAATCCATCTAATCCTATCTATTTTTGCAAACCTTCTATTGAAATTGATTGTGGTAAGTTAATTTCTATTTTTTGAGATATGAATACCAAGTATGTCGACTTCACCATCAACCAATTTTATTGGTAAATTATTGGCTTGTCTTTTAACAATCCAATACGTAATATGGTACACTTGTCATGATTAGGTTTTAGTCCAGAGAGTCTAGAAAAGAGGTCAAGATCTTTAATGAGACTGTGCAGGGATCCAGATTGTGGACTTAAGATAAAACTTGAGTCATTGGCATACATTGATACTTTTGTTTTTCACCCCTTGACTTCTAACCACGTGTCACGTTCTGACCTTAGTTCCTTTGTGATGTCTTTGTTTTAGTATGGTCAGGGCGTGAGTTGGGTGGGCAGTCTATGTTCTTTTTTCTATGATTTGGTATTTCTGTGTTTGGCCTGGTATGAATCTCAACCAGAGGTTTAAATAAATAACATGAACAAGCACCACGCTGCGCTTTGGTCCTCACCTTCTTCCACCGACGTCCGTTACACCACGATGTTATTGTTGGATCTGATTTTAATAGCTAGCATTTCAATGACCATAACAAATAGAAACAATGGACAGCCTTGTTGTATAGTTAAAACATGCTAATAATGGATCTTTGAGTACATAAAAATAGGTCTAAATACCAGAAACAGTGTGTGAAAACCTTGTGAAGACTTACAGAAAACGTTTGACCTCTGTCATTGCCAACAAAGGGTATATAACAAAGTATTGAGATCAACTGAAAATTGACCAAATACTTATTTTCCACCATAATTTGCAAATAAATTCATTAAAAATCCTACAATGTGATTTTCTCGATTTTTTTTAATTCTCATTGTCTGTCATAGTTGAAGTGTACCTATGATGAAAATTACAGGCCTCTCTCATCTTTTTAAGTGGGAGAACATGCACAATTGGTGGATCACTAAATACTTTTTTGCCCCACTGTATATTCTGGTAATCCGACCAATTGAACATATGCGGTGGTACTTAATGAATATGATGTCAGTTCGGTTGTCATCTGAGACATTCTCATCAATGATAGGATGACATAAACTCTACAGTGGAAAGTCTGCACATTGTAGTTATCGGATTCACATGGAATTGTTGTTCAATATAAATGTTTGAATATAAAATTATTGGTGAAAAGATTAAATGTAATTTTAGCTTCCAAATGAGAGATTTGGGTTTTCATAAGATAGGGCTCTGCTCACTCAGTGGCCCGCCCCTGTGAAGGGACATGGGTTATAAAACTTTTCAGACACACCCTTCTCTCCCTCCACTATATAAAGCCTTGACGAAAATGTAACCTGTTCCGAGGATGTGAGGACAACGGTCCATACGTTAAAAGGACTAACATGTCAATTACAGATCTAAGCCAACCTCAGCGTGTTGCTTGGTTGCGAATGGTATGAACTTTGAACTCTTATTCACTACAGAAGTGATACCTCCTAGCCGTTGAGTTAGCAACAGCAACTGCAAACGTGGACTAGGAAAGAACAGACAAAGTATCCCGTCTACCACACAACAATGTTACTACAACGTATTCAATTTACCAGCAGAGAGATTCTTCAAAGGACAAAGGACTCTGTTGGGCAACACGGCCTTCCATCTACCACCAACCTACCGAAGCTCAGAGTAAATATTTATTACATTTTCCTTTTCCAAATGGGCGGTAATTTAGAATGCATAAGATACTGTATTTACGATAGCACAGCTTCGCCCTTTGTTCCTCAGTCTTTCCGCTCTTTCACTCGGTTCGTGAAGATTTACAACTTTCAGATAAGACTGAAATAAGGTGACGATTAATATTGACTGCTATTGATGTAAAATATTACGAGGTATTTAAGAGTTTGTGGAAGATAACAGCTCTATAAATATTATTTTGTGGTGCCCCGACTTTCTAGTTAATTACATTTACATGATTAGCTCAATCAGGTAATATTAATTACAGAGAAAGGATTTTACAGAATAGCATGTCTTATCACTTAATCCGGCATAGCCAAAGACACGACAACAGGTTTAAAGGGTTAGGGATATCTTCACCACTACAGGTTTAAAGGGTTAGGGATATCTTCACCACTACAGGTTTAAAGGGTTAGGGATATCTTCACCACTACAGGTTTAAAGGGTTAGGGATATCTTCACCACTACAGGTTTAAAGGGTTAGGGATATCTTCACCACTACAGGTTTAAAGGGTTAGGGATATCTTCACCATTACAGGTTTAAAGGGTTAGGGATATCTTCACCACTACAGGTTTAAAGGGTTAGGGATATCTTCACCATTACAGGTTTAAAGGGTTAGGGATATCTTCACCACTACAGGTTTAAAGGGTTAGGGATATCTTCACCACTACAGGTTTAAAGGGTTAGGGATATCTTCACCACTACAGGTTTAAAGGGTTAGGGATATTTTCACCACTACAGGTTTAAAGGGTTAGGGATATCTTCACCACTACAGGTCTAAAGGGTTAGGGATATCTTCACCATTACAGGTTTAAAGGGTTAGGGATATCTTCACCACTACAGGTTTAAAGGGTTTGGGATATCTTCACCACTACAGGTTTAAAGGGTTAGGGATATCTTCACCACTACAGGTTTAAAGGGTTAGGGATATCTTCACCACTACAGGTTTAAAGGGTTAGGGATATCTTCACCACTACAGGTTTAAAGGGTTAGGGATATCTTCACCACTACAGGTTTAAAGGGTTAGGGATATCTTCACCACTACAGGTTTAAAGGGTTAGGGATATCTTCACCATTACAGGTTTAAGAATGGTTTTCTTCAGCTAGTTTCACTCCGTGTGGCTAACCTTCAAATTATACATTGACACTGATACCATCTCCTAGACACACATACTTCAAACCATGCCACCTCAAACCAAACCACCTCAAACCAAACCACCTCAAACCAACTCAACTCAAACTAACCCACCTCGAACCAACTCACCTTGAACCAGCTCACTTGAACCAACTCACCTCAAACCACCCCACCTCAAACCAACCCACCTCAACTGATACCCTGTTCTGTCCTTTCCCCTCCCAGACACAGAACCCTGTTCTGTCCTTTCCCCTCCCAGACACAGAACCCTGTAGTGTCCTTTCCCCTCCCAGACACAGAACCCTGTTCTGTCCTTTCCCCTCCCAGACACAGAACCCTGTAGTGTCCTTTCCCCTCCCAGACACAGAACCCTGTAGTGTCCTTTCCCCTCCCAGACACAGAACCCTGTTCTGTCCTTTCCCCTCCCAGACACAGAACCCTGTTCTGTCCTTTCCCCTCCCAGACACAGAACCCTGTTCTGTCCTTTCCCCTCCCAGACACAGAACCCTGTAGTGTCCTTTCCCCTCCCAGACACAGAACCCTGTTCTGTCCTTTCCCCCTCCCAGACACAGAACCCTGTAGTGTCCTTTCCCCTCCCAGACACAGAACCCTGTAGTGTCCTTTCCCCTCCCAGACACAGAACCCTGTTCTGTCCTTTCCCCTCCCAGACACAGAACCCTGTTCTGTCCTTTCCCCTCCCAGACACAGAACCCTGTTCTGTCCTTTCCCCCTCCCAGACACAGAACCCTGTTCTGTCCTTTCCCCCTCCCAGACACAGAACCCTGTTCTGTCCTTTCCCCCTCCCAGACACAGAACCCTGTAGTGTCCTTTCCCCTCCCAGACACAGAACCCTGTTCTGTCCTTTCCCCCTCCCAGACACAGAACCCTGTTCTGTCCTTTCCCCCTCCCAGACACAGAACCCTGTTCTGTCCTTTCCCCCTCCCAGACACAGAACCCTGTAGTGTCCTTTCCCCTCCCAGACACAGAACCCTGTAGTGTCCTTTCCCCTCCCAGACACAGAACCCTGTTCTGTCCTTTCCCCCTCCCAGACACAGAACCCTGTTCTGTCCTTTCCCCCTCCCAGACACAGAACCCTGTTCTGTCCTTTCCCCCTCCCAGACACAGAACCCTGTTCTGTCCTTTCCCCCTCCCAGACACAGAACCCTGTAGTGTCCTTTCCCCTCCCAGACACAGAACCCTGTTCTGTCCTTTCCCCCTCCCAGACACAGAACCCTGTTCTGTCCTTTCCCCCTCCCAGACACAGAACCCTGTTCTGTCCTTTCCCCCTCCCAGACACAGAACCCTGTTCTGTCCTTTCCCCCTCCCAGACACAGAACCCTGTTCTGTCCTTTCCCCCTCCCAGACACAGAACCCTGTAGTGTCCTTTCCCCTCCCAGACACAGAACCCTGTAGTGTCCTTTCCCCTCCCAGACACAGAACCCTGTTCTGTCCTTTCCCCTCCCAGACACAGAACCCTGGAGTGTCCTTTCCCCTCCCAGACACAGAACCCTGTTCTGTCCTTTCCCCTCCCAGACACAGAACCCTGTTCTGTCCTTTCCCCTCCCAGACACAGAACCCTGTTCTGTCCTTTCCCCTCCCAGACACAGAACCCTGTTCTGTCCTTTCCCCTCCCAGACACAGAACCCTGTTCTGTCCTTTCCCCTCCCAGACACAGAACCCTGTAGTGTCCTTTCCCCTCCCAGACACAGAACCCTGTTCTGTCCTTTCCCCTCCCAGACACAGAACCCTGTAGTGTCCTTTAAATGACTACATCTGGCCTTCACACATAATAATAATATTCTGGACTGGAAATTATTTATTAAGACACAAATGTTTGTTGTCATAAGACACTGATCAACTGATGTTTTCATTAAAACATGTCTTTCCTGCTGTCTCTCATGTGGTTTAGGCCGGGCTAGAGCAGAAGCCTGAACACCCAGCGTACGTCCAGGAGAAGGACTGGCCTGCTACAGTTGTAATACGGTTGTATCCTACATTGTGTGACTTTTAACTGTGTTGTTGTATACAACATTAGAGTCACTGTGTCATGGCTCTCCTCCTAATGGACATGTGATGGAGACTCACAGGAGGTTCTGTGAATGTCCTCCCTCAGGTCAACGCTGTGAGTGGAGGTGAGACCCGGGGGGTGGGGGGTGGGGAGGGGGGGGACTACAGGTGAGAGGTTCCCAGGAAGTTGAGAGGAAACTCACTTGGTTGTCTCATCGTCACGTAGTCATCGTTACAACACAACAGAGGGTATTTTAGGAGCCAACCAGGGACAACCCTTCCCCTCTCAGGGAGGGAGGTAGAGAGAGACAGAGGTATGTAGAAAGAGAAAGCAGGAGACTGAGGAGAACCAACCAACTGTATGGAAATGTGATCTCTGAAACACTGTGTTTATTTCAGACCAGATACTGCCACATCAAACAGAGGCTTTGGTAGTTGTGTTTATTTCAGACTAGATACTGCCACATCAAACAGAGGCTTTGGTAGTTGGACAGACATGCACCATTGATATCCATCTTCAAAGGACTCTATCTGCCCATTCATGTTGTGGATGAATTCAATGAACATTATTCCACAGACAAGCAACAGTATACAGGGTCTCTATGTCTGTGGTATACAGAGAACAGTGCAGGGATGCATCTGGTTTTCAGGGGAAATGGAAAAGGAGCATGTGACTGGAATTACGCTTCTGGACATGAACAAGGCAACACTCCATCCTCCACGTCTACTGGTTAAACAGTGCAGGAGAAAACCTCCCACATCAGTTTTCTCTCTTCTCATCAGGGCCAGATTGAAAGGAAAACCATTAGGTCATCACTTATTAGCAGACCAATGGACATGAGAGATCTGTTAGACTGAGAGTCCAACAGGAGATATCTGAGAGTCCAACAAGAGAGATCTGAGAGTCCAACATGAGATATCTGAGAGTCCAACATGAGAGATCTGAGAGTCCAACAGGAGATATCTGAGAGTCCAACAAGAGAGATCTGAGAGTCCAACATGAGAGATCTGAGAGTCCAACATGAGAGATCTGAGAGTCCAACAGGAGATATCTGAGAGTCCACATGAGATCTGAGAGTCCAACAAGAGAAATCTGAGAGTCCAACATGAGATATCTGAGAGTCCAACAAGAGAAATCTGTCAGACTGAGATCATGTTATATTATATCTGTATCTATCAAGCGCAAATAGTCGGCAGCTAGTTTAACTTTTCATCGTCTTTTTGAAGTGTGTCCTTGGTTTTAAATGCTCTCAGTGTCGTGTATTCATGGAAGCCAAAGGAAACCAGGCTTCCCCCCCAAAAATACAAAAATGACAAAAAACAAGTAAAATGATATATCTGTCTTCTCTCTGTTTCATAATTTTCCTTCAATTCCCAAGAGGCTGAACCTGTCTCTCCAGAGAAAGCATCATAAACCACGCCCCTCTGTCTGACTCTGTCATAAACCACGCCCCTCTGTCTCTGTATGTCATAAACCACGCCCCTCTGTCTCTGTATGTCATAAACCACACCCCTCCGTCTGACTCTCATAAACCACGCCCCTCTGTCTCTATATGTCATAAACCACGCCCCTCTGTCTGACTCTGTCATAAACCACTCCCCTCTGTCTCTGTATGTCATAAACCACGCCCCTCTGTCTCTGTATGTCATAAACCACACCCCTCTGTCTGACTCTGTCATAAACCACACCCCTCTGTCTCTGTATGTCATAAACCACGCCCCTCTGTCTGACTTTGTCATGAACCACGCCCCTCTGTCTCTGTCTCTGTCATAAACCACGCCCCTCTGTCTGACTTTGTCATAAACCACACCCCTCTGTCTCTGTATGTCATAAACCACGCCCCTCTGTCTGACTTTGTCATGAACCACGCCCCTCTGTCTCTGTCATAAACCACACCCCTCTGTCTGACTTTGTCATAAACCACGCCCCTCTGTCTCTGTCATAAACCACGCCCCTCTGTCTGACTTTGTCATGAACCACGCCCCTCTGTCTCTGTCATAAACCACGCCTCTCTGTCTGACTTTGTCATAAACCACGCCCCTCTGTCTCTGTATGTCATAAACCACGCCCCTCTGTCTGACTTTGTCATGAACCACGCCCCTCTGTCTCTGTCATAAACCACGCCCCTCTGTCTGACTTTGTCATAAACCACGCCCCTCTGTCTCTATATGTCATAAACCACGCCCCACTGTCTCTATATGTCATAAACCACGCCCCTCTGTCTCTATATGTCATAAACCACTCCCCTCTGTCTCTATATGTCATAAACCACTCCCCTCTGTCTCTACATGTCATAAACCACTCCCCTCTGTCTCTATATGTCATAAACCACTCCCCTCTGTCTCTATATGTCATAAACCACTCCCCTCTGTCTCTATATGTCATAAACCACTCCCCTCTGTCTCTATATGTCATAAACCACTCCCCTCTGTCTCTATATGTCATAAACCACTCCCCTCTGTCTCTACATGTCATAAACCACTCCCCTCTGTCTCTATATGTCATAAACCACTCCCCTCTGTCTCTATATGTCATAAACCACTCCCCTCTGTCTCTATATGTCATAAACCACTCCCCTCTGTCTCTATATGTCATAAACCACTCCCCTCTGTCTCTGTATATCATAAATTACCTGTCTAAAATGTTCGGTGCAGGTGTTGGTAGCAGGTAACCTGTTTGCCTTAAAGGGTAGCTTAGTGGTTAGAGCGGTGGTACTAGCAACCAGAAGGTTGCAAGTTCAAACCCCTGAGCTGACAAGGTGCAAATCTGTCGTTCTGCCCCTGAACAAGGCAGTTAACCCACTGTTCCTAGGCCGTCATTGAAAATAAGAATTTGTTCTTAACTGACTTGCCTGGTTAAATAAAGGTCAAAAATATAAACACCTGCACAGAATGTTGAGCAACAGGTCATTCATATGTTCTCCATACTGGCCAATGATTATACTGGTGATTCAGATCCAACCGTTAATTCATACATGTCATAAACCACTCCCCTCTGTCTCTATATGTCATAAACCACGCCCCTCTGTCTCTGTATGTCATAAACCACTCCCCTCTGTCTCTATATGTCATAAACCACTCCCCTCTGTCTCTATATGTCATAAACCACTCCCCTCTGTCTCTGTATGTCATAAACCACTCCCCTCTGTCTCTACATGTCATAAACCACTCCCCTCTGTCTCTACATGTCATAAACCACTCCCCTCTGTCTCTGTATGTCATAAACCACTCCCCTCTGTCTCTATATGTCATAAACCACTCCCCTCTGTCTCTGTATGTCATAAACCACTCCCCTCTGTCTCTACATGTCATAAACCACTCCCCTCTGTCTCTACATGTCATAAACCACTCCCCTCTGTCTCTGTATGTCATAAACCACTCCCCTCTGTCTCTACATGTCATAAACCACTCCCCTCTGTCTCTACATGTCATAAACCACTCCCTGGTCTGGGAGGATGGAAGTTCAATATGTAGCTGGAGGTAGTATGCTAATGTTAACTAGCTGGCTAATTGTTTTCCATGAAAGAAAGTTAGGTTAGTGAGCAAGCATTTTAGCCAGGTAGCTTAGGACAACAAAACTGAAAGGTTGTACTGTATGACATAGACCGTTTAGACAACATGAAAGATGAGGATGGCATCGGTGTGTCTACAAGTAGGATGTGTCAACATGTTTTTTATACTTATGTACACACACAGAAATCAGTACCATGGACAGCCACATCATATGTAGCTTACTTTGATTGGACTCAATCGTTTTTGGTATCTTTCAGTTGTCACTGTATCAGACTAAGCAGATGTATTAGATGATGTTGAAGTGTAAATGGTGCTGGAATATAGTGGAGGCAGCTCCTGTTTTCTTTGTGACTTGCAGTAACTCTCCGTGGTTCTAAATCAATAATTGTTTTGTCCCCAAATGCCGGAAACATTACCTTGCTTCACCGTACTGTAGGTCATGTAACTGGTTGTTATAAGAAAAAGGATTTGTTGGCTTCACCAGACAGATTTCGCTCTCCGGTTTGGTGATGAAACAAATGTGTGGTTGAATTGATTCTGCCACTGTGTCTTCTTATTGTTTCGGCCTTAGGGCCTATATATCACGGTTACAAGGCATATGAATTAACAGGCTATAGAAGCAAACAACGAAATGATCACAACACACAGGTTGTAATATGTAGAAAAAATGATGGCTTGTTTTCCCCAGTGATTTACCCCACGCACCGTTACTGAATGTAATTTAAAATCAAAGAAAGTTGAACTGAAAACTCACCGTTGAGCCCGTTACCAGGAAGCTCGAGAGCGCTCTGTGAAGTCCCCACTCTTCCGCCACCAGCATCTGGCGCGTTGAGATCCTCTGACAGCGACTGTCTCGTGCTCTGCCGTCCGATCTGGTTCGAGGAGGAGACGTTGAGGCGCACGCTCCTCTTCCTCCCGTGGTCAGACTTCGGGGCGGAGAGGTTCCGGTCAGTCTCGTGCTCGGGTTCTGAACCAACTTTGACCAATGCGTGTCTGGTCCGTCTGGTCAAGGCAGACGTCACAGAGCCCATGGCTTCAATACTTATTTTTAGTGATCAGAGCAGCAGGTCTTTAGAAAGTTAAAGTGCAGTGAAGGACGCATAATATGGATATTAAAAAACATTCCCCGTGAAGTCTTCCAGTAGGTTTGCAGAGAAACAGCCTGGTTCCAGCTACTAAAACTCACTGGGGGGAGTAGGCTGAGGGAACTTCTTCATCGTTCAAATTATTAGTTGGTTCATCGGTTTTCCTCCTCTCCTTCCCCGCAGACTGTAGCAGCCCAGTTCATGCTGGGTGAAATTAGATGAAATATTTCCAGCCCAGGACAGCGGAGCAGAACAGTGTTTGGGCATCCTCCCGCAAGCCTTTCCTCCTCTCATCCTCCTCTTCTCTCAGAGGCATCCTGTCTGTCGCCAGGGGATGGCGTCACATGGTGAAGAAAGTTGCTATGTCAAACACAAGGGAGTCTCGAGGGCAAAGACCTGCAAAAACAAGCTCAGTAATGAGTCTGGTGCTTGTCGGATGTATTAATACCGCAGGATATCAAGCGCTCCGGAACACCCGGGCTCCTGAGTGTCGCAGTGGTCTAAGGCACAGCATCTCAGTGCAAGAGGCGTCACTGCAGTCCCTGGTTCTAATCCATCTGCATCACACCCGGCCGTCATTGGGAGTCCCGTAGGGCGGCACACAATTGGCCCAGCGTTATCCGGGATTGTAAATAAGAATGAGTTCTTAAAGGACTAGCCTAGTTAGATAAAGGTAAAATGATTGATGTATTTTCAGCTCCGCTGCAGTGTATTTTATTTATTTTTTTTATTTCACCTTTATTTAACCAGGTAGGCAAGTTGAGAACAAGTTCTCATTTACAATTGCGACCTGGCCAAGATAAAGCAAAAGATAAAAGTTTAGAGGGGATTTATAATGGTTAGTAGGCATCGTTCTACAGCACCCATCCAATTGAAGGTGGCATGGGAAGGACTGCTCATTGTAATAGCTGGAATAGAAAGCTATCAAACACTAAACATTTTCAGCAGTTTTTTTAAATGTATATATTTATCATAGTTAATGTAGAATGGACGTGAACATTCTTAAGATGTTATAAAGGTCAGCCATGTTGGTCAGGGAGATGGTCAACCGTGGTTTGCCAGTGTTGTCATAAGATATGCAAATTGGAGCATGGGAGGGGCGGAGTATGAGTTCAAATCAAATCAAAGTTTATTCGTCACCTGCGCCGAATACAACAGGTGTAGTAGACCTTACAGTGAAATGCTGAATACAACAGGTGTAGTAGACCTTACAGTGAAATGCTGAATACAACAGGTGTAGTAGACCTTACAGTGAAATGCTGAATACAACAGGTGTAGTAGACCTCACAGTGAAATGCTGAATACAACAGGTGTAGTAGACCTTACAGTGAAATGCTGAATACAACAGGTGTAGTAGACCTTACAGTGAAATGCTGAATACAACAGGTGTAGTAGACCTCACAGTGAAATGCTGAATACAACAGGTGTAGTAGACCTCACAGTGAAATGCTGAATACAACAGGTGTAGTAGACCTTACAGTGAAATGCTGAATACAACAGGTGTAGTAGACCTTAGTGAAATGCTGAATACAACAGGTGTAGTAGACCTTAGTGAAATGCTGAATACAACAGGTGTAGTAGACCTCACAGTGAAATGCTGAATACAACAGGTGTAGTAGACCTCACAGTGAAATGCTGAATACAACAGGTGTAGTAGACCTCACAGTGAAATGCTGAATACAACAGGTGTAGTAGACCTCACAGTGAAATGCTGAATACAACAGGTGTAGTAGACCTTACAGTGAAATGCTGAATACAACAGGTGTAGTAGACCTTACAGTGAAATGCTGAATAGAACAGGTGTAGTAGACCTTACAGTGAAATGCTGAATACAACAGGTGTAGTAGACCTTACAGTGAAATGCTGAATACAACAGGTGTAGTAGACCTTACAGTGAAATGCTGAATACAACAGGTGTAGTTAGACCTTACAGTGAAATGCTGAATACAACAGGTGTAGGTAGACCGCACAGTGAAATGCTGAATACAACAGGTGTAGACGTTACAGTGGAATGCCGAATACAACAGGTGTAGTAGACCGCACAGTGAAATGCTGAATACAACAGGTGTAGACGTTACAGTGAAATGCTGAATACAACAGGTGTAGACGTTACAGTGAAATGCTGAATACAACAGGTGTAGTAGACCTCACAGTGAAATGCTGAATACAACAGGTGTAGGTAGACCTAACAGTGAAATGCTGAATACAACAGGTGTAGGTAGACCTCACAGTGAAATGCTGAATACAACAGGTGTAGTAGACCTCACAGGGAACTGCTGAATACAACAGGTGTAGTAGACCTCACAGTGAAATGCTGAATACAACAGGTGTAGTAGACCTCACAGTGAAATGCTGAATACAACAGGTGTAGGTAGACCTCACAGTGAAATGCTGAATACAACAGGTGTAGTAGACGTTACAGTGAAATGCTGAATACAACAGGTGTAGTAGACCTTACAGTGAAATGCTGAATACAACAGGTGTAGTAGACCTTACAGTGAAATGCTGAATACAACAGGTGTAGTAGACCTACCAGTGAAATGATGAATACAACAGGTGTAGTAGACCTACCAGTGAAATGCTGAATACAACAGGTGTAGTAGACCTTACAGTGAAATGCTGAATACAACAGGTGTAGGTAGACCTTACAGTGAAATGCTGAATACAACAGTGGTAGGTAGACCTTACAGTGAAATGCTGAATACAACAGGTGTAGTAGACGTTACAGTGAAATGCTGAATACAACAGGTGTAGGTAGACCTAACAGTGAAATGCTGAATACAACAGGTGTAGGTAGACCTCACAGTGAAATGCTGAATACAACAGGTGTAGGTAGACCTCACAGTGAAATGCTGAATACAACAGGTGTAGTAGACGTTACAGTGAAATGCTGAATACAACAGGTGTAGGTAGACCTTACAGTGAAATGCTGAATACAACAGGTGTAGTAGACGTTACAGTGAAATGCTGAATACAACAGGTGTAGGTAGACCTCACAGTGAAATGCTGACTACAACAGGTGTAGTAGACCTTACAGTGAAATGCTGAATACAACAGGTGTAGGTAGACCTTACAGTGAAATGCTGAATACAACAGGTGTAGTAGACCTTAGAGTGAAATGCTGAATACAACAGGTGTAGTAGACCTCACAGTGAAATGCTGAATAGAACAGGTGTAGTAGACCTTACAGTGAAATGCTGAATACAACAGGTGTAGTAGACCTCACAGTGAAATGCTGAATACAACAGGTGTAGTAGACCTTACAGTGAAATGCTGAATACAACAGGTGTAGTAGACCTTACAGTGAAATGCTGAATACAACAGGTGTAGTAGACCTTACAGTGAAATGCTGAATACAACAGGTGTAGTAGACCTTACAGTGAAATGCTGAATACAACAGGTGTAGTAGACCTTACAGTGAAATGCTGACTACAACAGGTGTAGTAGACCTTACAGTGAAATGCTGAATACAACAGGTGTAGGTAGACCTTACAGTGAAATGCTGAATACAACAGGTGTAGGTAGACCTTACAGTGAAATGCTGAATACAACAGGTGTAGGTAGACCTTACAGTGAAATGCTGAATACAACAGGTGTAGGTAGACCTTACAGTGAAATGCTGAATACATCAGGTGTAGTAGACCTTACAGTGAAATGCTGAATACAACAGGTGTAGGTAGACCTTACAGTGAAATGCTGAATACAACAGGTGTAGGTAGACCTTACAGTGAAATGCTGAATACAACAGGTGTAGGTAGACGTTACAGTGAAATGCTTACTTACAGGCTCTAACCAATAGTGCAAAAAATGTATTAGGTGAACAATAGGTAGGTAAAGAAATAAAACAACAGTCAAAAGACAGTCTACATACAGTAGCGAGACTATAAAAGCAGTGGGGCTACATACAGACACCGGTTAGTCAGGCTTATTGAGGTAGTATGTACATGTAGGTATGGTTAAAGTGACTATGCATATACAGTGGGGCAAAAAAGTATTTAGTCAGCCACCAATTGTGCAAGTTCTCCCACTTAAAAAGATGAGAGAGGCCTATAATTTTCATCATAGGTACACTTCAACTATGACAGACAATATGAGAAAAAAAATCCAGAAAATCACATTGTAGAATTTTTTATGAATTTATTTGCAAATTATGGTGGAAAATAAGTGGCATGTTTACCTGCATACAGTGGCAGCATCATGTTGTGGAGGTGCTTTGCTGCAGGAGGGACTGGTGCACTTCACAAAATAGATGGCACCATGAGGACGGAAAATGATGTGGATATATTGAAGCAGCATCTCAAGACATCATTCAGGAAGTTAAAGCTTGGTCACAAATGGGTCTTCCAAATGGACAATGACCCCAAGCATACTTCCAAAGTTGTAGCAAAATGGCTTAAGGACAACAAAGTCAAGGTATTGGAGTGGCCATCACAAAGCCCTGACCTCAATCCTATAGAAAATGTGTGGGCAGAACTGAAAAAGCGTGTGCGAGCAAGGAGGCCTACAAACCTGACTCAGTTACACCATCTCTGTCAGGAGGAATGGCCCAAAATTCACCCAACTTATTGTGGGAAGCTTGTGGAAGGCTACCCGAAACGTTTGACCCAAGTTAAACAATTTAAAGGCAATGCTACCAAATACTAGTTGAGTGTATGTAAACTTCTGACCTACTGGGAATGTGATGAAAGAAATAAAAGTTGAAATAAATCATTCTCTCTACTATTATTCTGACATTTCACATTCTTAAAATAACGTGGTGATCCTAACTAACCTAAGACAGAGACGTTTTACTACGATTAAATGTCAGGAATTGTGAAAAACTGAGTTGAAATGTAATTGGCTAAGGTGTATTTAAACTTCCGACTTCAACTGTACGTATAGAAGAAATGATCACAACAAGAGAGACAACACTACATAAAGAGAGAACTAAGACAACAACACAGCATGGTAGCATCGCATGACAACACAACATGGTAGCAACACAACATGACAACAATATGGCAGCAACACAACATGGTAGCAGCACAAAACATGGTACAAACATTATTGGGCCCAGACAACAGCACAAAGGGCAAGAAGGTAGAGACAACAATACATCACGCAAAGCAGCCACAACCGTCAGTATCGGTGTCCATGATGGAGTCTTTGAATGAAGAGATTGAGATAAAACTGTCCAGTTTGAGTGTTTGTTGCAGCTCGTTCCAGTCGCTAGCTGCAGCGAACTGAAAAGAGGAGCGACCCAGGGATGTGTGAGCTTTGGGGACCTTTAACAGAATGTGACTGGCAGAACGGGTGTTGTATGTGGAGGATGAGGGCTGCAGTAGATATCTCAGATAGGGGGGGAGTGAACGGGTGTTGTATGTGGAGGATGAGGGCTGCAGTAGATATCTCAGTTAGGGGGGAGTGAGGCCTAAGAGGGTTTTATAATTAACTATCAACCAGTGGGTCTTGCGACGGGTATACAGAGATGACCAGTTTACAGAGGAGTATAGAGTGCAGTGATGTGTCCTATAAGGAGCATTGGTGGCAAATCTGATGGCCGAATGGTAAAGAACATCTAGCCGCTCGACAGCACCCTGACCTGCCGATCTATAAATTACGTCTCCGTAATCTAGAATGGGTAGGATGGTCATCTGAATCAGGGTTAGTTTGGCAGTTTGGCAGCATATTCAATCAATCCCTATACCAGTCTGCTGTTCCCACATGCTTCAAGAGGGCCACCATTGTTCCTGTTCCCAAGAAAGCTAAGGTAACTGAGCTAAACGACTACCGCCCCGTAGCACTCACTTCCGTCATCATGAAGTGCTTTGAGAGACTAGTCAAGGACCATATCACCTCCACCCTACCTGACACCCTAGACCCACTCCAATTTGCTTACCGCCCAAATAGGTCCACAGACGATGCAATCTCAACCACACTGCACACTGCCCTAACCCACCTGGACAAGAGGAATACCTATGTGAGAATGCTGTTCATCGACTACAGCTCGGCATTCAATACCATAGTACCCTCCAAGCTCGTCATCAAGCTCGAGACCCTGGGTCTCGACCCCGCCCTGTGCAACTGGGTACTGGACTTCCTGACGGGCCGCCCACAGGTGGTGAGGGTAGGCAACAACATCTCCTCCCCGCTGATCCTCAACACGGGGCCCCACAAGGGTGCGTTCTGAGCCCTCTCCTGTACTCCCTGTTCACCCATGACTGCGTGGCCATGCACGCCTCCAACTCAATCATCAAGTTTGCGGACGACACAACAGTGGTAGGCTTGATTACCAACAACGACGAGACGGCCTACAGGGAGGAGGTGAGGGCCCTCGGAGTGTGGTGTCAGGAAAATAACCTCACACTCAACGTCAACAAAACTAAGGAGATGATTGTGGACTTCAGGAAACAGCAGAGGGAACACCCCCCCTATCCACATCGATGGATCAGTAGTGGAGAGGGTAGCAAGTTTTAAGTTCCTCGGCATACACATCACAGACAAACTGAATTGGTCCACTCACACTGACAGCGTCGTGAAGAAGGCGCAGCAGCGCCTCTTCAACCTCAGGAGGCTGAAGAAATTCGGCTTGTCACCAAAAGCACTCACAAACTTCTACAGATGCACAATCGAGAGCATCCTGGCGGGCTGTATCACCGCCTGGTACGGCAACTGCTCCGCCCTCAACCGTAAGGCTCTCCAGAGGGTAGTGAGGTCTGCACAACGCATCACCGGGGGCAAACTACCTGCCCTCCAGGACACCTACACCACCCGATGTTACAGGAAGGCCATAAAGATCATCAAGGACAAACCACTGCCTGTTCACCCCGCTATCATCCAGAAGGCGAGGTCAGTACAGGTGCATCAAAGCTGGGACCGAGAGACTGAAAAACAGCTTCTATCTCAAGGCCATCAGACTGTTAAACAGCAATCACTAACATTGAGTGGCTGCTGCCAACACACTGTCATTGACACTGACCCAACTCCAGCCACTTTAATAATGGGAATTGATGGGAAATGATGTAAATATATCACTAGCCACTTTAAACAATGCTACCTTATATAATGTTACTTACCCTACATTATTCATCTCATATGCATACGTATATACTGTACTCTACATCATCGACTGCATCCTTATGTAATACATGTATCACTAGCCACTTTAACTATGCCACTTTGTTTACTTTGTCATCTCATATGTATATACTGTACTCGATACCATCTACTGTATGCTGCTCTGTACCATCACTCATTCATATATCCTTATGTACATATTCCTTATCCCCTTACACTGTGTATAAGACAGTAGTTTTGGAATTGTTAGTTAGATTACTTGTTGGTTATCACTGCATTGTCGGAACTAGAAGCACAAGCATTTCGCTACACTCGCATTAACATCTGCTAACCATGTGTATGTGACAAATAAAATTTGATTTGATTTGATTTGAGCTGGGGTGAAAGAGGAGCGATTACGATAGAGGAAACCAAGTCTAGATGTAACTTTAGCCTGCAGCTTTGATATGTGCTGAGAGAAGGACAGTGTTCCGTCTAGCCTCTTCCTATGACGTGATTCATTGTGATTCATTGGTGACGTGATTCGTGACGATGACAGCTTGTCTAGCTTTGCTAGCTAAGATGCTGAAAGTATGATGGTCAGTCTAATCAAAGCTACGGTAGATATAACTTGATTTGACAGAGGAGCCAGCCTTTGCTACCACTGGTGTGTTCTCCATTGTAGTTGGTCAGTAAATGTGAGCAGCTGAGACATGTGACACAGACATTTTTACTAGATTCTGACAGTTAAACATGTTTTACTGTGACTTACTGTTCTGTCGTGTCATGAAATGTGTCATGAAAACTCAGGAGGTCCTAAAATATGCCCCTGACCTCTGCGGTGAAAGACGCAAAGTATATGAACAAATTGCTATTTTTTGAAGATGTCTCTAAGCTACAACTGCCACAAAGTGTCTTCAACTAGTACCATGGAAATGCTGTTAGCTAGCTGCCCCATCACACCACTCGGATTAATCATTAATACTGTCCCATCACACCACTCTGATTAATCATTAATACTGCCCCATCACACCACTCTGATTAATCATTAATACTGCCCCATCACACCACTCTGATTAATCATGAATACTGCCCCATCACACCACTCTGATTAATCATTAATACTGCCCCATCACACCACTCTGATTAATCATTAATACTGCCCCATCACACCACTCTGATTAATCATTAATACTGCCCCATCACACCACTCTGATTAATCATTAATACTGCCCCATCACACTACTCTGATTAATCATTAATACTGCCCCATCACACCACTCTGATTAATCATTAATACTGCCCCATCACACCACTCTGATTAATCCTTAAAACAAAACAAGAAGCTCCCACGCTGAGGTCTGTTCAACGCTGGTGTCACGGTCGTCCTCCTCTTCATCTGAAGGAGAGGCGAGAAGGATCGGAGGACCAAAATGCGGCGTGATATGTGTTCATCATGAATTTTAATAAATAAAACACTGAACACTGAAACACTATACAAAAACAGTAAACAAAATAACAACCGTGAAGCTAATGCGAGCTGCGCTGAAACAAGCCATCAACATAGACAATCACCACAAACAAACAGTGCAACCCAGGCTACCTAAGTATGATTCTCAATCAGAGACAACTAATGACACCTGCCTCTGATTGAGAACCATACTAGGCTGAAACATAGAAATACCCAAATCATAGAAAAACAAACATAGACTGCCCACCCCAACTCACGCCCTAATGACAAAACAAAGGAAATAAAGGTCAGAACGTGACAGTACCCCCCCCCCCCCCAAAGGTGCGGACTCCGGCCGCAAAACCTTAACCTATAGGGGAGGGTCTGGGTGGGCGTCTGTCCGCGGTGGCGGCTCTGGCGCGGGACTCGGACCCCACTTCACCATAGTCTTAGTCTGCCTTATTGTTGTCGTGGAAAATCGGTTCAAATATGACGCTATCAAGAACTTTGTGAAATCAATAGGCTTTTAATAAAAGAAGTATCGCAAGCCGGAGTGGTCCGCGGAACACACACTTTTTCAGAGCTCTGATTTTATACACATTGTGCTGCCATCCTGTTAGAAGGTAACAGATTATTTTATTACAATGGTTAAATTGGATTTTCATTGTGTTCAATGGTGTTATTTGCCCCCTAGTGGCGTTTTCTGGTACTTAGAAAGACCACGCAAACAGGAAGTACAGAATTTGTTTTGCACGCATAGAAACAGCTACAAACAACGCTACGGTGCAGGTCTTTCAATGTAGTTATTTCTTGTCACGCTTCAGCCTTGGAAAAATATTTGTTTGTAAGTTCGATTCAAGCATTTAGCTAATGATGATAATCTTGTTATTGATAGAGTTTCTTACATATCAATGTTGGTTGCATTTACTCACAAATTGCAATGCCTTTAATGTATGTCGTTAGCTGTATTACTTTGCTCATGCGTCATGCAAACGAATTGTAAAATATACAATACTGTAGTTTTGTTACTGTTTCTAGTGTAATATGCTTTGTTATTCTACATAGATGGTTATACATTATTAGAGTAATGAAAGGAGCCAATTACCATATGGTTAACAATTAGCTATATGGTTTGGCATCATGCCAGATGCATGGTACCTTAGCGCGTGCTTTGTATTTATGCAACTTCAAATGTTTAATGTACAGCTACAGTATGTCGGTGTGAATTGAACACTAAAGTATATTCTTTTCTGTATTTTGCAGTTTCACAACATAAACGTTTTCAATATTTTCATTCAAGAAAAGTCACGCCTTGGGAGTTTTATTGAAGACTTAGTTGTTAGCTATCTGTCTAGTTTTGCATGGGAACGCAACTCAAGGGCAGAATACACATACATCATCAGTCCATCCCATATGCAAATGCAGTTACATCCCAATCCGTGCATCCTGCTTGTTCAGCCCAATAACGCCCATATCTGCTTTCCGTCAGATTATAATGATGACAAGACCCTTGCTTTTTCCCTGCACTCAGCGTAATGCGTTCTCCTGTTTGTGTGTTATCTAGGGTCAACAGACTATGTGTCTCCTCTGTTTTTAGCATGTCCAGCTATACTAAAAATACCATACATTCCTCTATGCTATAGGCTTGCTTTGCCCCTGCACTCAGCGTAATGCGTTCTCCTGTTTGTGTGTTATCTAGGGTCAACAGACTATGTGTCTATGGCCTCCTCTGTTCCCCTCTCCTATACAATAGACAATTTATTTTACCAGAATGGCAAATGCACTCTATAAGTGTATCTCTCTCTTGTGTTACAGTATTTATGTTTCTCCATATATGTACATCATTTCTCCCTTATTGTCCGCCTCCGTGGCTTTCTAACCATGGCCACCCTTCTCAATGACCCCACTGGACAGAGGGGCGGAAGCTCGGGACAGAGGGGCGGAAGCTCTGGACAGAGGGGCTCCAGCGCAGGACAGGCGGGAGACTCCGGCAGCAGCGCCGGACAGGCGGGAGACTCCGGCAGCAGCGCTGGACAGACAGGACCACCTGCAGGGAGGAGACAGAGAGACAGCCTGGTGCATGAGGCTGCCACAGGAACCACCAGGCTGGGGAGACTTTCAGGAGGCTTGGCATTAGGAGGCACCTGAAGGACCGGGCTGTGGGGGAGCACTGGAGCTCTGGTGCTCAGCCTTGGCACCACTTCCCCAGGCTGGACAACTACTCTAGCCCGGACCCTCCAGAGTGCAGGCACAGGTTGAATCGGGCTGTGGGTAAGCACGGGAGATCTAGTGCTCACTACGCGCACTTCTCCCTTAGGCTCCACTCCCACATTTGCCCGGCACCCTCCCAGCGCCCCGGAGACACAGTATGCAGAGCCAGCGCAGGATACCCTGGACCAAAACTAGCGCACCGGGCTATGGGCACGCACTGGCGACACCGTGCGCTTAACCGCATAACACGGTGCCTGACCAGTAATGCGCTGCTTATCATAAGCACGAGGAGTGAGCTCAGGTCTGCTACCTGGCTTAGCCCCACACCTCGTCTGCCCCCCCTCATTCTCCTGTAACCTTCCTCGCACTGCTCCATCGAATCTCAGGAGGGCTCCGGCACTCTCCCTGGGACTCCGGCACTCTCCCTCGCCCACCTGTCTATCTCCTCCCAACTTGTGTAGTCCTGTGATGCTGGCCGCTGTTGTTGCTGCTGCTGCTGCTGTCGTCGTTGTCTTTTACCACGCCGCTTGGTCCTTGGTTGGTGGGTGATTCTTCCGGTCTCTATGTCTGCACCAGATAGGACTGTTTGGGTTTTTTCACATTTCTTGTTTTTGTAGTCAGTTGTTCATGTGTACCTTTACGTATTAAAAAGAACCATGGACACTTACCACGCCGCATATTGGTCCTCTGATTCTTTTCGCCTCTCCTCTTCGGAAGAAGAGGAGGAAATCCCTTACAGCTGGTCCGACCAATCTGATTCCACACTCCAAGACTGCTTCCATCACGTGGACTGGGATATGTTTCGTATTGCGTCAGACAACAACATTGACGAATACGCTGATTCGGTGTGCGAGTTCATTAGAACGTGCGTTGAAGATGTCGTTGCCATAGCAACGATTAAAACATTCCCAAACCAGAAACCGTGGATTGATGGCAGCATTCGCGTGAAACTGAAAGCGCAATGCATGAATCACTGCTTTTAATCAGGGCAAGGTGAGTATAGAGACAAAGTAGAATCTCAATTCAACGGCTCAGACACAAGAGGTATGTGGCAGGGTCTACAGTCAATCACGGACTACAAGAAGAAAACCAACCCCGTCACGGACCAGGATGTCTTGCTCCCAGGCAGACGAAATAACTTTTTTGCCCGCTTTGAGGACAATACAGTGCCACTGACACGGCCTGCAACTAAAACATGCGAACTCTCCTTCACTGCAGCCGAGGTGAGTAAGACATTTAAACGTGTTAACCCTCGCAAGGCTGCAGGCCCAGACGGCATCCCCAGCTGCGCCCTCAGAGCATGTGCAGACCAGCTGGCCGGTGTGTTTACGGACATATTCAATCAATCCCTATCCCAGTCTGTTGTTCCCACATGCTTCAAGAGGGCCACCATTGTTCCTGTTCCCAAGAAAGCTAAGGTAACTGAGCTAAACGACTACCGCCCTGTAACACTCACTTCCGTCATCATGAAGTGCTTTGAGAGACTAGTCAAGGACCATATCACCTCCACCCTACCTGACACCCTAGACCCACTCCAATTTGCTTACCGCCCAAATAGGTCCACAGATGATGCAATCTCAACCACACTGCACACTGCCCTAACCCACCTGGACAAGAGGAATACCTATGTGAGAATGCTGTTCATTGACTACAGCTCGGCATTTAACACCATAGTACCCTCCAAGCTCGTCATCAAGCTCGAAACCCTGGGTCTCGACCCCGCCCTGTGCAACTGGGTACTGGACTTCCTGACGGGCCGCCCCCAGGTGGTGAGGGTAGGCAACAACATCTCCACCCCGCTGATCCTCAACACTGGGGCCCCACAAGGGTGCGTTCTCAGCCCTCTCCTGTACTCCCTGTTCACCCACGACTGTGTGGCCACGCACGCCTCCAACTCAATCATCAAGTTTGCGGACGACACAACAGTGTTAGGCTTGATTACCGACAACGACGAGACGGCCTACAGGGAGGAGGTGAGGGCCCTCGGAGTGTGGTGTCAGGAAAATAACCTCACACTCAACGTCAACAAAACTAAGGAGATGATTGTGGACTTCAGGAAACAGCAGAGGGAACACCCCCCTATCCACATCGATGGAACAGTAGTGGAGAGGGTAGCAAGTTTTAAGTTCCTCGGCGTACACATCACAGACAAACTGAATTGGTCCACCCACACAGACAGCATTGTGAAGAATGCGCAGCAGCGCCTCTTCAACCTCAGGAGGCTGAAGAAATTCGGCTTGTCACCAAAAGCACTCACAAACTTCTACAGATGCACAATCGAGAACATCCTGTCGGGCTGTATCACCGCCTGGTACGGCAACTGCTCCGTCCACAACCGTAAGGCTCTCCAGAGGGTAGTGAGGTCTGCACAACGCATCACCGGGGGCAAACTACCTGCCCTCCAGGACACCTACACCACCCGATGTCACAGGAAGGCCATAAAGATCATCAAGGACAACAACCACCCAACAACCACCCCACTGCATGTTCACCCCACTATCATCCAGAAGGCGAGGTCAGTACAGGTGCATCAAAGCTGGGACCGAGAGACTGAAAAACAGCTTCTATCTCAAGGCCATCAGACTGTTAAACAGCCACCACTAGCATTGAGTGGCTGCTGCCAACACACTGTCATTGACACTGACTCAACTCCAGCCAATTTAATAATGGGAATTGATGGGAAATGATGTAAATATATCACTAGCCACTTTAAACAATGCTACTTAATATAATGTTTACATACCCTACATTATTCATCTCATATGCATACGTATATACTGTACTCTATATCATCTACTGCATCCTTATGTAATACATGTATCACTAGCCACTTTAACTATGCCACTTTGTTTACATACTCATCTCATATGTATATACTGTACTCAATACTATCTACTGTATCTTGCCTATGCCGCTCTGTACCATCACTCATTCATATATCTTTATGTACATATTCTTTATCCCTTTACACTTGTGTGTATAAGGTAGTGGTTTTGGAATTGTTAGTTAGATTACTCATTGGTTATTACTGCATTGTCGAAACTAGAAGCACAAGCATTTCGCTACACTCGCATTAACATCTGCTAACCATGTGTATGTGACAAATACATTAGATTTGATTTGATTTGTAGACATGTGGTCATTACCTTGATGGGGTCTTAACTATGACCAGTAGGCTACATAATATAGTGGTCACAATTAGGACCAGCTGATCAGACAGAGCTCACAATTAGGACCAGCTGATCAGACAGAGGTCACAATTAGGACCAGCTGGACAGACAGAGCTCACAATTAGGACCAGCTGATCAGACAGAGCTCACAATTAGGACCAGCTGATCAGACAGAGGTCACAATTAGGACCAGCTGGACAGACAGAGCTCACAATTAGGACCAGCTGATCAGACAGAGCTCACAATTAGGACTAGCTGATCAGACAGAGCTCACAATTAGGACCAGCTGATCAGACAGAGCTCACAATTAGGACCAGCTGATCAGACAGAGCTCACAATTAGGACCAGCTGGTCAGACAGAGCTCACAATTAGGACCAGCTGGTCAAACAGAGCTCACAATTAGGACCAGCTGGTTAGACAGAGCTCACAATTAGGACCAGCTGATCAGACAGAGCTCACAATTAGGACCAGCTGGTCAAACAGAGCTCACAATTAGGACCAGCTGGTCATACAGAGCTCACAATTAGGACCAGCTGGTTAGACAGAGCTCACAATTAGGACCAGCTGATCAGACAGAGCTCACAATTAGGACCAGCTGGTCGTATGGTGGTCAGAAAAATGCGTAATATTCTGGCCACTGAAAAGACGTCAAAATATGTTTGTTTTTTCAACCAGTTTGCGACCAGAATAAGACCATAAAAAACATGTCTTTTCAACCAGGTTTTGCTCATTGGGAAGTGCTGATATTGTATCATATAATAGCACAGACCGCTTTCAAAGAAAACTCAATCTGAGACATTCATGGTGTGTTTACATATATTTTAGGGGATATTTATATAGACAGTTGGTATAAACCCTGTATAAACTGTATTTATAATTATATGACAATATTTTAGGTTGACTACAATTCTATTAAAACATTTCTGATACCCTACTTTTATTAAGTCAAATAAGAAAATGCATCACCTATGCCTCTATTGCCATTAATTCCAATTAGTGGATTTGTTTTGGATTTCTCCCTGACCAAGATGGCTGCCATTTTCACCCCATTCTGGAACTTTTAGGGCTTTATGACCCCCCCCCTTCCCCTTCTAGTCATTTAGTAGATATTTATGAGTTATGCCTTGTTTAAGTACATCAATATCACATCTTTAGAACAAGAGGTGTGTAAATAATCCAGCTGAGTGGGGCATCTGTGTCTCTCTGGGCAGCACCCTGTGTGTCGTTCACAGCATCACCACCTGGTTGCAGTAATCAGCTACGGTCGGCTATCAGGCAGACAGTCACCACTGTTGGCAATAAGAAATACAGCAAAGCTCTACTGAGGTTTACTCTGTCTGGTTTAAAGGGGACACGCTTATAGTCATTCTTCTTGGAGGGTTTCTACAGCTGTGATGTTGCCTGGAGAACACTAGAAGTGAGTGAGAGGAGACCTGAGAGCTGTGTTCAACATGTGATTGTGCCCACCTCCCGTAGCAGTAAGGTGTAACCCTTCACCACTGACCCAGGACCAGTTTAACTCTTCACCACCCAGGACCAGTTTATCCTGATCCAGGTATTTATCATACCAGTTTAACCCTTCACCACTGACCCAGGACCAGTTTCACTCTTCACCACTGACCCAGGACCAGTTTAACTCTTCACCACCCAGGACCAGTTTATCCTGATCCAGGTATTTATCATACCAGTTTAACCCTTCACCACTGACCCAGGACCAGTTTCACTCTTCACCACTACAATTTAACTGTATGACTACGTAATACCACCATATTCCCTATAAAGTGTACCCTACACTCTTAGAGAAAAGGTGCTATCTAGAACCTTAAAGGGTTCTGTCTCCAATTGGGACAGCTGGAGAACCATTTGGAACCCCTATTTCTAAGAGTGAATGGAACCTGGTAAAAAAAAGTAGTGTACTAATATAGGGAATAGGGTGCCATTCTGACCCTACTCGTAGTTAGGATGAGGATAATCTATAAGGGCTGATTCTGGACCTGTTAATATCTAAGTGTTAAGTGTTGTTATGGAGACAGCAGGGGTAACCATCATGAGCTGGTTGTCCCATTGTTGTTGTGT
This sequence comes from Oncorhynchus nerka, assembly GCF_034236695.1. Classification (NCBI taxonomy): domain Eukaryota; kingdom Metazoa; phylum Chordata; class Actinopteri; order Salmoniformes; family Salmonidae; genus Oncorhynchus; species Oncorhynchus nerka. The sequence goes on from NC_088415.1 coordinate 96,510,194, forward strand.
TTTTATCACATACAACACACTTCCTAACTCTATTTCCTGTTTATCACATACATCACACTTCCTAACTCTATTTCCTGTTTATCACATACATCACACTTCCTAACTCTATTTCCTGTTTATCACATACAACACACTTCCTAACTCTATTTCCTGTTTATCACATACAACACACTTCCTAACTCTATTTCCTGTTTATCACATACAACACACTTCCTAACTCTATTTCCTGTTTATCACATACAACACACTTCCTAACTCTATTTCCTGTTTATCACATACAACACACTTCCTAACTCTATTTCCTGTTTATCACATACATCACACTTCCTAACTCTATTTCCTGTTTTAGTTCCTCTATTATAATCACAATGTTAAAATAAGAAAATTAATTTAGAGGACCCAGTAGTTTGAGCCCAATAATAGTTACAACGTTGGTGTTATAATTCTGCTTTCATAGCCTCCACTCTCTCATCACGAAAAGTGCCAGGAAGTGTAGAATTTCCATTCCCATTAGGGGGAACAGGTTGTTTAGGAGAAATCAGCATGAAGTAGGTCAGCTCTACAGGAGAGGTACTGTAACAAGTTGTTTAGGAGAAATCAGCATGAAGTAGGTCAGCTCTACAGGAGAGGTACTGTAACAGGTTGTTTAGGAGAAATCAGCATGAATTAGGTCAGCTCTACAGGAGAGGTACTGTAACAGGTTGTTTAGGAGAAATCAGCATGAATTAGGTCAGCTCTACAGGAGAGGTACTGTAACAGGTTGTTTAGGAGAAATCAGCATGAATTAGGTCAGCTCTACAGGAGAGGTACTGTAACAGGTTGTTTAGGAGAAATCAGCATGAATTAGGTCAGCTCTACAGGAGAGGTACTGTAACAGGTTGTTTAGGAGAAATCAGCATGAATTAGGTCAGCTCTACAGGAGAGGTACTGTAACAAGTTGTTTAGGAGGAATCAGCATGAATTAGGTCAGCTCTACAGGAGAGGTACTGTAACAAGTTGTTTAGGAGAAATCAGCATGAAGTAGGTCAGCTCTACAGGAGAGGTACTGTAACAGGTTGTTTAGGAGGAATCAGCATGAATTAGGTCAGCTCTACAGGAGAGGTACTGTAACAAGTTGTTTAGGAGAAATCAGCATGAATTAGGTCAGCTCTACAGGAGAGGTACTGTAACAAGTTGTTTAGGAGAAATCAGCATGAATTAGGTCAGCTCTACAGGAGAGGTACTGTAACAAGTTGTTTAGGAGAAATCAGCATGAATTAGGTCAGCTCTACAGGAGAGGTACTGTAACAAGTTGTTTAGGAGAAATCAGCATGAATTAGGTCAGCTCTACAGGAGAGGTACTGTAACAAGTTGTTTAGGAGGAATCAGCATGAAGTAGGTCAGCTCTACAGGAGAGGTACTGTAACAAGTTGTTTAGGAGAAATCAGCATGAATTAGGTCAGCTCTACAGGAGAGGTACTGTAACAGGTTGTTTAGGAGAAATCAGCATGAATTAGGTCAGCTCTACAGGAGAGGTACTGTAACAAGTTGTTTAGGAGGAATCAGCATGAATTAGGTCAGCTCTACAGGAGAGGTACTGTAACAAGTTGTTTAGGAGAAATCAGCATGAATTAGGTCAGATCTACAGGAGAGGTACTGTAACAAGTTGTTTAGGAGGAATCAGCATGAATTAGGTCAGCTCTACAGGAGAGGTACTGTAACAAGTTGTTTAGGAGGAATCAGCATGAATTAGGTAAGCTCTACAGGAGAGGTACTGTAACAGGTTGTTTAGGAGAAATCAGCATGAAGTAGGTCAGCTCTACAGGAGAGGTACTGTAACAAGTTGTTTAGGAGGAATCAGCATGAAGTAGGTCAGCTCTACAGGAGAGGTACTGTAACAAGTTGTTTAGGAGGAATCAGCATGAATTAGGTCAGCTCTACAGGAGAGGTACTGTAACAAATTGTTTAGGAGAAATCAGCATGAAGTAGGTCAGCTCTACAGGAGAGGTACTGTAACAAGTTGTTTAGGAGAAATCAGCATGAAGTAGGTCAGCTCTACAGGAGAGGTACTGTAACAAGTTGTTTAGGAGGAATCAGCATGAATTAGGTCAGCTCTACAGGAGAGGTACTGTAACAAGTTGTTTAGGAGAAATCAGCATGAAGTAGGTCAGCTCTACAGGAGAGGTACTGTAACAAGTTGTTTAGGAGGAATCAGCATGAAGTAGGTCAGCTCTACAGGAGAGGTACTGTAACAGGTTGTTTAGGAGGAATCAGCATGAAGTAGGTCAGCTCTACAGGAGAGGTACTGTAACAAGTTGTTTAGGAGAAATCAGCATGAATTAGGTCAGCTCTACAGGAGAGGTACTGTAACAGGTTGTTTAGGAGAAATCAGCATGAAGTAGGTCAGCTCTACAGGAGAGGTACTGTAACAAGTTGTTTAGGAGGAATCAGCATGAAGTAGGTCAGCTCTATAGGAGAGGTACTGTAACAGGTTGTTTAGGAGAAATCAGCATGAAGTAGGTCAGCTCTACAGGAGAGGTACTGTAACAGGTTGTTTAGGAGAAATCAGCATGAATTAGGTCAGCTCTACAGGAGAGGTACTGTAACAAGTTGTTTAGGAGGAATCAGCATGAAGTAGGTCAGCTCTACAGGAGAGGTACTGTAACAGGTTGTTTAGGAGAAATCAGCATGAAGTAGGTCAGCTCTACAGGAGAGGTACTGTAACAGGTTGTTTAGGAGAAATCAGCATGAATTAGGTCAGCTCTACAGGAGAGGTACTGTAACAAGTTGTTTAGGAGGAATCAGCATGAATTAGGTCAGCTCTACAGGAGAGGTACTGTAACAAGTTGTTTAGGAGAAATCAGCATGAATTAGGTCAGCTCTACAGGAGAGGTACTGTAACAGGTTGTTTAGGAGAAATCAGCATGAAGTAGGTCAGCTCTACAGGAGAGGTACTGTAACAAGTTGTTTAGGAGAAATCAGCATGAATTAGGTCAGCTCTACAGGAGAGGTACTGTAACAGGTTGTTTAGGAGAAATCAGCATGAAGTAGGTCAGCTCTACAGGAGAGGTACTGTAACAAGTTGTTTAGGAGAAATCAGCATGAAGTAGGTCAGCTCTACAGGAGAGGTACTGTAACAAGTTGTTTAGGAGAAATCAGCATGAAGTAGGTCAGCTCTACAGGAGAGGTACTGTAACAAGTTGTTTAGGAGAAATCAGCATGAATTAGGTCAGCTCTACAGGAGAGGTACTGTAACAAGTTGTTTAGGAGAAATCAGCATGAAGTAGGTCAGCTCTACAGGAGAGGTACTGTAATGAGTTGTTTAGGAGGAATCAGCATGAATTAGGTCAGCTCTACAGGAGAGGTACTGTAACAAGTTGTTTAGGAGAAATCAGCATGAAGTAGGTCAGCTCTACAGGAGAGGTACTGTAATGAGTTGTTTAGGAGGAATCAGCATGAAGTAGGTCAGCTCTACAGGAGAGGTACTGTACGTTTCAGAGAACTGGCCTTATGGCACAAAGGAAATTAAGAGGATTTAGTACACCAAGTAACTTCCCTGAGACCGAGGATGTCTGTCTACCAGTTTTATTGTTCTTTAGATGAACAGTGTTTAATGTGTTGCTCTTCCGCTAGACTGACAGATGTAGGACCGGCCGTGAAGGACAGGCCGTGAAGGACCGGCCGTGAAGGACAGGCCGTGAAGGACAGGCCGTGAAGGACCGGCCGTGAAGGACAGGCCGTGAAGGACAGGCCGTGAAGGACAGGCCAGCTGGTTCATTCAGACAAATAATTATATTGTATCTGGTAACATTGACTGGTTTTTACAGAGTTAACAAAATATTCCTGTGACGACAAATGTAATGTTTCTGTCGACTCTAGAGTCTCTCCATTCCCTCTCTCTCTTCTCTCCCTGTCCACCACCTAGAAGTAGTGCAAACATGTCCTAGAATAACAGTCTCAGCCCTAACGTCTAGCTCACAACAGGTGGAATATTCTAGCAGGCTCACACAGTAACAAGACACTTGAAGCAGGTTTGGATGGGTGTTTACTGTGGGTAGGTAGTCCTGTCAGGGTGTTTACTGTGGGTAGGTAGTCCTGTCAGGGTGTTTACTGTGGGTAGGTGGTCCTGTCTGGTTGTTTACTGTGGGTAGGTGGTCCTGTCAGGGTGTTTACTGTGGGTAGGTGGTCCTGTCAGGGTGTTTACTGTGGGTAGGTGGTCCTGTCAGGGTGTTTACTGTGGGTAGGTGGTCCTGTCAGGGTGTTTACTGTGGGTAGGTAGTCCTGTCAGGGTGTTTACCGTGGGTAGGTAGTCCTGTCTGGTTGTTTACTGTGGGTAGGTAGTCCTGTCTGGTTGTTTACTGTGGGTAGGTAGTCCTGTCTGGTTGTTTACCGTGGGTAGGTAGTCCTGTCTGGTTGTTTACTGTGGGTAGGTAGTCCTGTCTGGTTGTTTACTGTGGGTAGGTAGTCCTGTCTGAGGGAATGGTCCAGAAACATAATCCAGATATATAACAGACAGATATATTGTTTATGGCTGCGGGTTATAGAAATAGAATCTAGATACAAATATCATCTATGTTTTCCTGTGTTGTAGATGGCTGGTCTCTAGTTGAAGACATCGATGGGGTCGTCATGGTTCATGGACTCATTGATCACCTGTTGGGGAGGGACAGAGAGGAAACAGTTAACACCTGGTCATAACTGGACCCTGTGTGGCTCAGTCAGAGCACCAAGGGTCTTGGGTTCGATTCCCTTATATGTGTGACTCTTAGTGGCTTGGATAAAAGCTCCTGCTAAATGGTGTACTAAGTAGACTACATGGGCTTGTTCAAGGTGTCCAACCGTTCTGCGTGAAACGAGCTTTGATGATTAAATCCAAAAAGTCAAGATTTAATTGTAATTTTTCATATTTTTTATTTTTTAAAGCTCTGTTGACAGAAGTGCCACATTCTAGCAGCGACTTTGATCATTTTACATAAAACTGTAAAGTTGTTTCTGCGGGTCGTAAAAAAGCCAGATTACTGGACATGAACACGACACCAGCTGAACTACACGTAAAAGGTTCTGCTCACTGCACCGTTGACCGAGTCACAGAGAAACGCTTGTTTTCCTGATAACTCTTTGAAAAAGAACAGGAATTTATATAAAATACTAAAATATGAAAATACTACATGTCATGTCTCAAAATCTATATATTGTTCATGTCTGTCAGTTAGCCTTAATTCTCTCACAGCAGCCTAGCTGACACAATGCTATTATCTGGCCTCCATTGATTTAGTGGCCCGAGTCTTGGCCATCCTACAAGGGTAGAAACTCCAAGAACATCTGAATGGATTATGAGATGTGGTTTGGACCATCCCTGGTCTGTGTGTCTGAACTGATAATATGTATACAGTAGAAGCTCAGAGTTACAGACCAAATCAACCCAGTGAACAGGGAATCTTGTGTGTCTCAGGTGGTTGTGGGTTCGAGTGTCACGGGGCACCAGTACCAAAAGCTTTCAGAAGATGGATGCTTTACGTCACTCTGGATAACAAGCTGACTGTACCTGTCCATCTCTGGTCTCGATCGTCTTTATCAGAACCTTTTTGGACATTGTGGTTTCAACCATGGGTCTGGAATCCATCATGGTTTCTATAGCGACAGATGACAATGAAGAGAGGAGTTTTTCTAATTGATACAGCATATTGTTTATAATTGATACAGCATATTATGAAGTGATTTCTATCATTGGTGAGCGAGTATCTACAGAACAGGACTTACCTCTCAGGTTTAAGGAGGAGAAGTTTGGCAATGGAGAGGTGATTCTGAAATGAGAGGGACCTTTGAGTCAATCAGTATTCTTTGTTTTCCTCACCTATGAGCAATGTCTCAATGTCCTTCATCGTCATCACCATCACTATCATCATCATCGTCACCATCATCACCACCACCACATTCATCACCACCATCATCACCACCACCATCATCACCACCACCACCACCATCATCACCACCACCACCACATTCATCACCACCACCACCACCACCACCACCACCACCACCACCACATTCATCACCACCATCATCACCACCACCACCACCATCATCACCACCACCACCACATTCATCACCACCACCACCACATTCATCACCACCACCACCACATTCATCACCACCATCATCACCACCACCACCACCACCACCACCACCACCATCATCACCACCACCACCATCATCATCACCACCACCACCACATTCATCACCACCACCACCACCACCACCACCACCATTCATCACCACCATCATCACCACCACCACCACCACCCACCACCACCATCATCACCACCACCACCACCACCATCATCACCACCACCACATTCATCACCACCATCATCACCACCACCACCACATTCATCACCACCCATCATCACCACCACATCACCACCACCACCACCACCATCACCATCATCACCACCACCACCACCATCATCACCACCACCACCATCATCATCACCACCACCACCACCACCATCATCACCACCACCACATTCATCACCACCATCATCACCACCACCACATTCATCACCACCATCACCATCACCACCATCATCACCACCATCATATTCATCACCATCACCATCATCATTGCCATCACCATTTTCCCCACCATCACCACCACATTCATCATCACCACCATCACATTCATCATCACCACCATCACATTCATCATCATCACCATCACATTCATCATCATCACCATCACTGTCTTCACCACCACCATAATCACTACCACCACCACCATCACCACCATAATCACTACCACCACCACCATCATCATCACCATAATCACCATCATCATCACCATAATCACCATCATCATCACCACCACTACTGTCTTCATCATCACCATCTCACCATCATCACCACCACTACTGTCTTCATCATCACCATCATCACCATCATCACCACCACTACTGTCTTCATCATCACCATCTCACCATCATCATCATCACATTCATCACCACCATCATCACATTCATCATCATCATCACCACCATCATCATCAGTAGTAGAGTAGTACATTCACCATCACCATAGTAGTCACCAGTAGTTTCCTCATCACCATTCATCATCACCACCACTATCTCATCACCAGGGCCATTTACCTCACCTCACCACATCACCATCCACCACCAGTTCATCACCTCACCATCAGCTCATCTCTATGCCCATCACCATTCATACCTGCTCTCCATCTCCCTCCAGTAGTTTCCTGTCAGGTCATCACACATCAGCTATCTCACCACCACCACCCAGGGCCATCATCACCTGCTCTCATTCATCACCATCTCATCACCACCATCAGTTTCACACCAGCTATCATCTATGCCCATCACCATCATTTACTGTCTTCATCATCACCATCTCACCATTCACCACCACCATCATCTGCTCTCCTCTCCCTCCAGTAGTTTCCTGTAGGTAGCTATCTCTATGCCCAGGGCCATTTACCTGCTCTCCTCTCCCTCCAGTAGTTTCCTGTAGGTAGCTATCTCTATGTCCAGGGCCATTTTGACATTGAGGAGATCCTGGTATTCTCTGAGGTGTCTGGCCATCTCATCCTTCATGTTCCTAATGTCCTCCTCCAGACCACTGACGTTGTCCTGGTAACCAGACGACTCCATACTGAAGTTCTCCTCCATCTCCCTCATCTGCCGCTCCATAGACTCATTCTGGGAGGAGGAGAGGGGAGAGAGAGGGAGGAGAGAGAGCAGAGGGGAGAGAGAGCAGAGGGGATAGACAGAGGGAGTGAGAGAGCAGAGGGGAGAGAGAGGGAGGAGAGAGAGCAGAGGGGAGAGAGAGCAGAGGGGAGAGAGAGCAGAAGGGATAGACAGAGGGAGGAGAGAGAGCAGAGGGGAGAGAGAGGGAGGAGAGAGAGCAGAGGGGAGAGAGAGCAGAGGGGAGAGAGAGCAGAGGGGAGAGAGAGGGAGGAGAGAGAGCAGAGGGGAGAGAGAGCAGAGGGGAGAGAGAGCAGAAGGGATAGACAGAGGGAGGAGAGAGAGCAGAGGGGAGAGAGAGGGAGGAGAGAGAGCAGAGGGGAGAGAGAGGGAGGAGAAAGAGCAGAGGGAGAGAGAGAGCAGAGGGGATAGACAGAGGGAGAGAGAGAGAGCAGAGGGGAGAGAAAGGGAGGAGAGAGAGAGCAGAGGGAGAGAGAGGGAGAGAGAGAGCAGAGGGGAGCAGAGGGGAGAGAGCAGAGGGGATAGAGAGAGAGAGCAGAGGGGAGAGAAAGGGAGGAGAGAGAGCAGAGGGGAGAGAGAGGGAGGGAGAGAGCAGAGGGAGAGAGAGAGCAGAGGGGAGAGAGAGGGAGGAGAGAGAGCAGAGGGGAGAGAGAGGGAGGAGAGAGAGCAGCAGGGGAGAGAGCAGAGGGAGGAGAGAGCAGAGGGGAGAGAGAGGGAGAGGGAGAGCAGAGGGGAGAGAGAGGGAGGAGAGAGAGCAGAGGGGAGAGAGAGCAGAGGGAGAGAGAGCAGAGGGGATAGACAGAGGGGAGAGAGCAGAGGGAGAGCAGAGGGATAGACAGAGGAGAGAGAGCAGAGGGGAGAGAGAGGGAGGAGAGAGAGCAGAGGGGAGAGAGAGGGAGAGAGAGAGCAGAGGGGAGAGAGAGGGAGAGAGAGAGCAGAGGGGAGAGAGAGGGAGAGAGAGAGCAGAGGGGAGAGAGAGGGAGGGGGGAGGGGGAGGAGATAAAGAGCAGGTAGAGGGAGAGCAAGCGAGTGCCATCCCTCGAACAGAAAATGCTGACTCACTAGGCAGATTCCTCTTAGTGTGACAGGTGCTGTACTCACGCTTCCCTTCAGGGCATCGATCTCACAGGTGAGTGCCTGCACCTGGCGTCTGTAGTCATTAGCCTCCTGCTTAGCAATCCGTAGAGACTCGTTGTTACGGGCTGCAGAATCAGTCAGGTCAGCAAACTGCAGACAGGAGAGATAGACCTGAGACTGTCAATATGCATGTCTATTAACACTGTACAGGGGAGAGAGACCTGAGACTGTCAATATGCATGTCTGTTAACACTGTACAGGAGAGAGAGACCTGAGACTGTCAATAGGCATGTCTGTTAACACTGTACAGGAGATATATACCTGAGACTGTCAATAGGCATGTCTATTAACACTGTACAGGAGAGATAGACCTGAGACTGTCAATATGCATGTCTGTTAACACTGTACAGGAGAGAAAGACCTGAGACTGTCAATAGGCATGTCTGTTAACACTGTACAGGAGAGAAAGACCTGAGACTGTCAATAGGCATGTCTGTTAACACTGTACAGGAGAGATAGACCTGAGACTGTCAATAGGCATGTCTGTTAACACTGTACAGGAGATATATACCTGAGACTGTCAATAGGCATGTCTATTAACACTGTACAGGAGAGATAGACCTGAGACTGTCAATATGCATGTCTGTTAACACTGTACAGGAGAGAAAGACCTGAGACTGTCAATAGGCATGTCTGTTAACACTGTACAGGAGAGAAAGACCTGAGACTGTCAATAGGCATGTCTGTTAACACTGTACAGGAGAGATAGACCTGAGACTGTCAATAGGCATGTCTATTAACACTGTACAGGAGAGATAGAACTGAGACTGTCAATATGCATTTCTATTAACACTGTCAGACAGTAGAGAGGTCTGCACAATGCATCACTGGAGACAAACTACCTGCCCTCCACGACACCTACATCACCCGATGTCACAGGAAGGCCAAAAAGGACAGGGGTGCATCTGGTCAGTCAGAGGAGGGAGGGAGGGAACAGGGGTGGATCTGGTCAGTCAGAGGGGAGGGAACAGGGGTGCATCTGGTCAGTCAGAGGAGGGAGGGAGGGAACAGGGGTGCATCTGGTCAGTCAGAGGGGGGGGAACAGGGGTGCATCTGGTCAGTCAGAGGAGAGGGAACAGGGGTGCATCTGGTCAGTCAGAGGAGAGGGAACAGGGGTGCATCTGGTCAGTCAGAGGGGAGGGAACAGGGGTGCATCTGGTCAGTCAGAGGAGGGAGGGAGGGAACAGGGGTGCATCTGGTCAGTCAGAGGAGGGAGGGAGGGAACAGGGGTGCATCTGGTCAGTCAGAGGAGGGTCATCTGGTCAGTCAGAGGGGGAACAGGGGTGCATCTGGTCAGTCAGGGGAGGGAGGGGACAGGGGTGCATCTGGTCAGTCAGAGGAGGGAGGGAGGGAACAGGGGTGCATCTGGTCATCAGAGGAGGGAGGGGAGGGAACAGGGGTGCATCTGGTCAGTCAGAGGAGGGAGGGAGGGAACAGGGGTGCATCTGGTCAGTCAGGAGGAGGGAGGGAACAGGGGTGGATCTGGTCAGTCAGAGGGGGAGGGAGGGAACAGGGGTGGATCTGGTCAGTCAGAGGGGGAGGGAACAGGGGTGCATCTGGTCAGTCAGAGGAGGGAGGGAGGGAACAGGGGTGCATCTGGTCAGTCAGAGGGGGAGGGAGGGAGGGAACAGGGGTGGATCTGGTCAGTCAGAGGGGAGGGAACAGGGGTGCATCTGGTCAGTCAGAGGAGGGAGGGAGGGAACAGGGGTGCATCTGGTCAGTCAGAGGAGGGAGGGAGGGAACAGGGGTGCATCTGGTCAGTCAGAGGGGAGGGAACAGGGGTGCATCTGGTCAGTCAGAGGAGGGAGGGAACAGGGGTGCATCTGGTCAGTCAGAGGGGAGGGAACAGGGGTGCATCTGGTCAGTCAGAGGGGGGGAACAGGGGTGCATCTGGTCAGTCAGAGGAGGGAACAGGGGTGCATCTGGTCAGTCAGAGGGGAGGGAACAGGGGTGCATCTGGTCAGTCAGAACAGGGGGCATCTGGTCAGGAGGGAACAGGGGTGCATCTGGTCAGTCAGAGGGGAGGGAGGGGAGGGAACACAGGGGTGCATCTGGTCAGTCAGATCTGGTCAGTCAGAGGAGGGAGGGAACAGGGGTGCATCTGGTCAGTCAGGGAACAGGGGTGGATCTGGTCAGTCAGAGGGGAGGGAACAGGGGTGCATCTGGTCAGTCAGAGGAGGGAGGGAGGGAACAGGGGTGCATCTGGTCAGTCAGAGGGGGAGGGAGGGAACAGGGGTGCATCTGGTCAGTCAGAGGGGGAGGGAACAGGGGTGCATCTGGTCAGTCAGAGGAGGGAGGGAGGGAACAGGGGTGCATCTGGTCAGTCAGAGGAGGGAGGGGAGGGAACAGGGGTGCATCTGGTCAGTCAGAGGGGGAGGGAACAGGGGTGCATCTGGTCAGTCAGAGGAGGGAGGGAACAGGGGTGCATCTGGTCAGTCAGAGGAGGGAACAGGGTGCATCTGGTCAGTCAGAGGGGAGGGAAGTCAGAGGAGGGAACAGGGGTGCATCTGGTCAGTCAGAGGGGGAGGGAACAGGGGTGCATCTGGTCAGTCAGAGGAGGGAGGGAGGGAACAGGGGTGCATCTGGTCAGTCAGAGGAGGGAACAGGGGGCATCTGGTCAGTCAGAGGGGGGGAACAGGGGTGCATCTGGTCAGTCAGAGGGGAGGGAACAGGGGTGCATCTGGTCAGGGGTCATCTGGTCAGTCAGAGGGGAGGGAACAGGGGTGCATCTGGTCAGTCAGAGGAGGGAGGGAGGGAACAGGGGTACATCTGGTCAGTTAGAGGAGGGAGGGAGGGAACAGGGGTGCATCTGGTCAGTCAGAGGAGGAGGGAACAGGGGTGCATCTGGTCAGTCAGAGGGGAGGGAGGGAACAGGGGTGCATCTGGTCAGTTCAGAGGAGGGAGGGAGGGAACAGGGGTGCATCTGGTCAGTCAGAGGGGGAGGGAACAGGGTGCATCTGGTCAGTCAGAGGAGGGAACAGGCAGAGGAGAGGGAACAGGGGTGCATCTGGTCAGTAGAGAGGAGGGAGGGAACAGGGGTGCATCTGGTCAGTCAGAGGAGGGAGGGAGGGAACAGGGGTGCATCTGGTCAGTCAGAGGGGGAGGAGGGAAATCTGGTCAGTGAGAGGAGGGAGGGAACAGGGGTGCATCTGGTCAGTCAGAGGAGGGAGGGAACAGGGGTGCATCTGGTCAGTCAGAGGGGGAGGGAACAGGGGTGCATCTGGTCAGTCAGAGGAGGGAAACAGGGGTGCATCTGGTCAGTCAGAGGAGGGAGGGGAGGGAACAGGGGTGCATCTGGTCAGTCAGAGGAGGGAGGGAACAGGGGGGGGGAACAGGGTGCATCTGGTCAGTCAGAGGAGGGAACAGGGGTGCATCTGGTCAGTCAGAGGAGGGAACAGGGGTGCATCTGGTCAGTCAGAGGAGGGAACAGGGGTGCATCTGGTCAGTCAGAGGAGGGAACAGGGGTGCATCTGGTCAGTCAGAGGAGGGAACAGGGGTGCATCTGGTCAGTCAGAGGAGGGAGGGAACAGGTGTGCATCTGGTCAGTCAGAGGGGAGAGGGAGGGAGGGAGGGAACAGGGGTGCATCTGGTCAGTCAGAGGAGGGAGGGAACAGTGGTGAGTCCACCTCACCCGACTCCCAGTCCCGCCGCTCTCCCTTCCCTCTGCTGAGAAAAGGGGAGCGTCTTCCAGCTGATGGCATAACTCAAGTCACACTGCATCATGTTGTTAATCCGATGTCCAGTTAAAGTGGAATATTCCTTGATGTAAAGACAGACAAGCAGCCAGTAGTAGGCAGAACGCACATGGTCTGGCTTATAGACGTGTTGAATACAAAGTGTTGACAGTGCTGAGTAAGAACTTAAACATGAAGTCATATAAACAGCAGCTCTGTGCTGTATTCGTTAAGTCTCTCTCTAGTCATAGTTTTAAACATTTTCAAATGTCTCAGTATCAACTTTTCTGTGTGTTCAAGGCTCCTTTCTCAGTCTGTGGAAATTGCAGACACGTGATCTGATCTAATTGGCCAGCGCTAGGCCTATAGGTGCACTTGATTTGCTCTCTGGGCCTGCCGGGTAGATCGGAGATCTACATCCAGACACATGAAATTATTCAAAATGGGAACACTTTGTTTTCCCGGCACTAGGGCTGCTGAATCAAGTGCACCCACAGTCAACATCACTAGGGATGCTGAATCCAGTGCACCCACAGTCAACATCACTAGGGCTGCTGAATCAAGTGCACCTACCACCAACAGCACTAGGGCTGCTGAATCAAGTGCACCCACAGTCAACATCACTAGGGATGCTGAATCCAGTGCACCCACAGTCAACATCACTAGGGCTGCTGAATCAAGTGCACCTACCACCAACAGCACTAGGGCTGCTGAATCAAGTGCACCTACCGCCAACAGCACTAGGGCTGCTGAATCAAGTGCACCTACCGCCAACAGCACTAGGGCTGCTGAATCAAGTGCACCTACCACCAACAGCACTAGGGCTGCTGAATCAAGTGCACCTACCGCCAACAGCACTAGGGCTGCTGAATCAAGTGCACCTACCACCAACAGCACTAGGGCTGCTGAATCAAGTGCACCTACCACCAACAGCACTAGGGCTGCTGAATCAAGTGCACCTACCACCAACAGCACTAGGGCTGCTGAATCAAGTGCACCTACCACCAACAGCACTAGGGCTGCTGAATCAAGTGCACCTACCGCCAACAGCACTAGGGCTGCTGAATCAAGTGCACCCACAGTCAACATCACTAGGACTGCTGAATCAAGTGCACCCACAGCCAACATCACTAGGGATGCTGAATCCAGTGCACCCACAGTCAACATCACTAGGGCTGCTGAATCAAGTGCACCTACCACCAACAGCACTAGGGCTGCTGAATCAAGTGCACCTACCGCCAACAGCACTAGGGCTGCTGAATCAAGTGCACCTACCGCCAACAGCACTAGGGCTGCTGAATCAAGTGCACCTACCACCAACAGCACTAGGGCTGCTGAATCAAGTGCACCTACCGCCAACAGCACTAGGGCTGCTGAATCAAGTGCACCTACCACCAACAGCACTAGGGCTGCTGAATCAAGTGCACCTACCACCAACAGCACTAGGGCTGCTGAATCAAGTGCACCTACCACCAACAGCACTAGGGCTGCTGAATCAAGTGCACCTACCACCAACAGCACTAGGGCTGCTGAATCAAGTGCACCTACCGCCAACAGCACTAGGGCTGCTGAATCAAGTGCACCCACAGTCAACATCACTAGGACTGCTGAATCAAGTGCACCCACAGCCAACATCACTAGGGATGCTGAATCCAGTGCACCCACAGTCAACATCACTAGGGCTGCTGAATCAAGTGCACCTACCACCAACAGCACTAGGGCTGCTGAATCAAGTGCACCTACCACCAACAGCACTAGGGCTGCTGAATCAAGTGCACCTACCACCAACAGCACTAGGGCTGCTGAATCAAGTGCACCTACCACCAACAGCACTAGGGCTGCTGAATCAAGTGCACCTACCACCAACAGCACTAGGGCTGCTGAATCAAGTGCACCTACCACCAACATCACTAGGACTGCTGAATCAAGTGCACCCACAGCCAACATCACTAGGGATGCTGAATCCAGTGCACCCACAGTCAACATCACTAGGGCTGCTGAATCAAGTGCACCTACCGCCAACAGCACTAGGGCTGCTGAATCAAGTGCACCTACCACCAACAGCACTAGGGCTGCTGAATCAAGTGCACCTACCGCCAACAGCACTAGGGCTGCTGAATCAAGTGCACCTACCGCCAACAGCACTAGGGCTGCTGAATCAAGTGCACCTACCACCAACAGCACTAGGGCTGCTGAATCAAGTGCACCTACCACCAACAGCACTAGGGCTGCTGAATCAAGTGCACCTACCGCCAACAGCACTAGGGCTGCTGAATCAAGTGCACCTACCGCCAACAGCACTAGGGCTGCTGAATCAAGTGCACCTACCACCAACAGCACTAGGGCTGCTGAATCAAGTGCACCTACCACCAACAGCACTAGGGCTGCTGAATCAAGTGCACCTACCACCAACAGCACTAGGGCTGCTGAATCAAGTGCACCTACCACCAACAGCACTAGGGCTGCTGAATCAAGTGCACCTACCACCAACAGCACTAGGGCTGCTGAATCAAGTGCACCTACCACCAACAGCACTAGGGCTGCTGAATCAAGTGCACCTACCACCAACAGCACTAGGGCTGCTGAATCAAGGGTGCACCTACCACCAACAGCACTAGGGCTGCTGAATCAAGTGCACCTACCACCAACAGCACTAGGGCTGCTGAATCAAGTGCACCTACCACCAACAGCACTAGGGCTGCTGAATCATGCAGTGCACCTACCACCAACAGCACTAGGGCTGCTGAATCAAGTGCACCTACCACCAACAGCACTAGGGCTGCTGAATCAAGTGCACCTACCGCCAACAGCACTAGGGCTGCTGAATCAAGTGCACCTACCACCAACAGCACTAGGGCTGCTGAATCAAGTGCACCTACCACCAACAGCACTAGGGCTGCTGAATCAAGTGCACCTACCACCAACAGCACTAGGGCTGCTGAATCAAGTGCACCTACCACCAACAGCACTAGGGCTGCTGAATCAAGTGCACCTACACATGAAATGGATTAAAATGGGTTAGGGGACTACTGCTGTAGGATATAGGGGGTAGGGTAAAGGGGGTAGGGGGTAGGGTAAAGGGTATAGGGGTAGGGTAAAGAGTATAGGGGTAGGGTAAAGGGTATAGGGGGTAGGGTAAAGGGTATAGGGGGTAGGGTAAAGGGTATAAGGTGCAGCCTACCTTAGACTTAGTACCAGTCTACAGACTCCTCTAGGGTATAGGGGGTAGGGTAAAGGGTATAGGGTGCAGCCTACCTTAGACTTAGTACCAGTCTACAGACTCCTCTAGGGTATAGGGGTAGGGGGGGGGTAGGGTAGGGGTATGGTATAGGGGGTAGGGTGTAGGGTATAGGGAACAGCCTACCTTAGACTTGTACCAGTCGTAGGGTGTAGGGTATAGGGGGTAGGGGGTAGGCTGTAGGGGGTAGGGTGTAGGGTATAGGGGGTAGGGTGTAGGGAACAGCCTACCTTAGACTTGTACCAGTCTACAGACTCCTCTAGGGTATAGGGGGTAGGGTATAGGGGGGGTAGGGTATAGGGAACAGCCTACCTTAGACTTGTACCAGTCTACAGAATCCTCTAGGGTATAGGGGGTAGGGTGTAGGGTATAGGGGGTAGGGTGTAGGGTATAGGGAACAGCCTACCTTAGACTTGTACCAGTCGTCGGACTCCTGCATGTTCTTGGAGGCCAGGTTCTCGTACTGAGAGCGGACGTCCCTGAGAGCGCCCGTCAGGTCTGGCTTCACCACATCAATGTCCATCTGCACCTGCTGCGACACCTGCACCTGAGACTGCAGCTCCAACAGCTCCTACAGACAGGAGTCAGAGGTCAGAGAGGGGTCAGCACCTGAGACTGCAGCTCCTACAAACCGGGGTTTGAGGTTAGAGAGGGGTCAGCACCTGAGACTGCAGCCCCTACAAACAGGGGTCAGAGAGATCCTATGAATTAGGTTTGAAGAGTTAGCGAGGTAACTTTTGTCAACTCTGAGTTCATCTCGGGATAGCAAGTCGTACGAATGTGGCCCAGCTTTAAGCCAGGTACATTTCTACGGCAACGAATCCTTCAGAACTAACCTGCTCCGGGGCAGGCTAGCACACAGCTAACCTCTCTGACCCTGAATGAAATGACTGAGCCACGAGTTGAAGACCAATGAAATCAGATTCCCTCCCTCTTGCATCATCCCCTTGATTTGAAGAAGACAACTAATTAAATATTTGACGTATCAAATGTGTGTAAAAAATGTTAATATTAAAATACCTACCACATTATTTAGTAATGACAGAATGCATTTGAAACTTCTGGAATTGTGAAACGTTTGTATGACATAATAACATGTATTTTATCGATAGGAACAGGTGCTTGAGCATTGATGAGCACACTAAAGATGGCATTATTAGGAAAGTTGAGAAATAAATCAAGTAGGCCTGGCCTATAGAAAGCTGATGGGATCCTCCTCTTTTTAATAGAGGCCATCACTCTGTTTTCTCACCCAATTGCATAGCCTATAGAAATATTGTGCAACATGAGCTCATGAAGTGTTTTATTAGATTTTCCATTACATTTACATTGATGTCAGAGTGATTAGAGGGACAATAGAGTGGTGAGTACCAGGCAGGCAGCAAGTTTGGTAGGCTACTGTTACTGTAATTTAATTATACCAATATGTATTCATTCATTTAATTCCCTTAATCTATTTTATGAGAATTTGTAAGATTCTTGTTTGCATAAAATAGACGGAGACCAGTCTTATCAATAATAGGTAACAGAATTTATTCTCGGAGCGAGCTGCCACGTTACCACGAGCAACAGTTTATATACAATAACATGACGTCATTTCATTGCTTAACCTCTTCAGTCGACCCTCTACTTTTTTGAACATTTTGTTAAAAATCGCGCAACATTTCAGCGCCCTGCTACTCATGCCAGGAATATAGTACGTTCATATGGTTAGAATGTGTGGATAGGAAACCCTCGGACGTTTTTAAAACTGGTTAAATCACGACTGTGGCTATTACATAACGTGCGTTACATCGGAAAGCGCAGGAAAACCTGATCACAGAAAATGGAAATAAATATCCTTGCGCCACTTCCAGCAATTGTTAACAGTGAGCCGAATTAGATAAGACCGAGCATTCAACTCCCACAGCATCCCCATGTTGTCTAGAGTCTTGTGAATTGAATCCTCTTTGATTCTTGGTTGAACCGAAAGAGGGGCACGACTTACCTCCGGTCTCCGCCCAGATCATTCCGGAAGAGCTCTCTCCTGAAATTTTTCCAAGACGACAGCTAATGATTTCTACATCGCCTATGGATGATTTTTATCGCTTATTAACGTTTACTAATACCTAAAGTAGCATTACAAACGTATTTGAAGTGTTTTGTGAAAGTTTATCGTCTACTTTTTGAATTTTAAAAATGACGTTACGTTGTGAAATCGCTGTTTTTTTCGTTTATCACACAGTCTACATATAACGATATCTTGGCTTTATATGGCCCGATTTAATCGAAATAAAGACCCAATAGTGTTTATGGGACATCTAGGAGTGCCAACAAAGAAGATGGTGAAAGGTAATGACTGTTTTCTATTTTATTGTGCGGTTTGTGTAACGCCGAAATGCTAATTATTTTGTTTACGTCCCCTGCTGTGCTTTTCTGTTGTAGTGTATTGGTGCATGCTATCAGATAATAGCTTCTCATGCTGTCGCTGAAAAGCATTTTAAAAATCTGACTTGTTGCCTGGATTCACAACGAGTGTAGCTTTAATTTGATACCCTGCATGTGTATTTTAATGAACTTTTGAGTTTTAACTAATACTATTAGCATTTAGCGTAGCGCATTTGCATTTCCAGAGCTCTAGTTGGGACGCAAGCGTCCCAACTAGAGGCAAGAGGTTAACAGAATCCCCTCCTCTCGACCGGGACAAAGTGAGGTTAATAGTTCATTCTAACTTACTAACACACTCCCAGGTCACACAACATAACTGAATTAACTTTTGACCCCTCAACATTATAGATCACCACTTCGCTGACAGTTCTAATTAACAGAAAACCTAGGAATGCACTCACAGCCTTATCTAAAACACCCCAGAGCTCAGTTTTGTCGGTTCAACCATAGGTTAACTACCTTATCTGCTTACTTAATCCACAACCCATTCGTTTCTGCCTAGTTGGAATGGTGTTCATTAACTTTAATTACTCCTTGTCTGTGTCACACAATCCCTTCTTATGAACTAATTTTGTTAATCAGATATAATAAAACAGAGTATAAGTTTACTTAGTTACAGTTCCATTTAAAACGATTTGTTCAGTCATTTAATCATAATTTTCCTATCAGCTACTAATGATCATCGGCAGCATCAGAGATTGGAGAAGCCTAATTACGTTTGTGAGTGCTTTTGGTGATAAGCCGAATTTTATCAGCCTCCTGAGGTTGAAGAGGCGCTGCTGCACCTTCTTCACGATGCTGTCTGTGTGGGTGGACCAATTCAGTTTGTCTGTGATGTGTACGCCGAGGAACTTAAAACTTACTACCCTCTCCACTACTGTTCCATCGATGTGGATAGGGGGGTGTTCCCTCTGCTGTTTCCTGAAGTCCACAATCATCTCCTTAGTTTTGTTGACGTTGAGTGTGAGGTTATTTCCTGACACCACACTCCGAGGGCCCTCACCTCCTCCCTGTAGACCGTCTCGTCGTTGTTGGTAATCAAGCCTACCACTGTTGTGTCGTCCACAAACTTGATGATTGAGTTGGAGGCGTGCGTGGCCACGCAGTCGTGGGTGAACAGGGAGTACAGGAGAGGGCTCAGAACGCACCCTTGTGGGGCCCCAATGTTGAGGATCAGCGGGGTGGAGATGTTGTTGCCTACCCTCACCACCTGGGGGCGGCCCGTCAGGAAGTCAAGTACCCAGTTGCACAGGGCGGGGTCAAGACCCAGGGTCTCGAGCTTGATGACGAGCTTGGAGGGCACTATGGTGTTAAATGCCGAGCTGTAGTCGATGAACAGCATTCTCACATAGGTATTCCTCTTGTCCAGATGGATTAGGGCAGTGTGCAGTGTGGTTGAGATTGCATCGTCTCTGGATCCATTTAGGCGGTAAGCAAATTGGAGTGGGTCTAGGGTGTCAGGTAGGGTGGAGGTGATATGGTCCTTGACTAGTCTCTCAAAGCACTTCATGATGACGGTAGTGAGTGCTACGGGGCGGTAGTCGTTTAGCTCAGTTACCTTAGCTTTCTTGGGAACAGGAACAATGGTGGCCCTCTTGAAGCATGTGGGAACAACAGACTGGGATAGGGATTGATTGAATATGTCCGTAAACACACCAGCCAGCTGGTCTGCGCATGCTCTGAGGGCGCGGCTGGGGATGCCATCTGGGCCTGCAGCCTTGCGAGGGTTAACGTGTTAACACACGTTTAAATGTTTTCCTCACTGCAGTGAAGGAGAGTCCGCATGTTTTAGTTGCGGGCAGTGTCAGTGGCACTGTATTGTCCTCAAAGCAGGCAAAAAAGTTATTTAGTCTGCCTGGGAGCAAGACTTCCTGGTCCGTGACGGTGCTGGTTCTCTTTTTGTAATCCGTGATTGACTGTAGACCCTGCCACATACCTCTTGTGTCTGAGCCGTTGAATTGAGATTCTACTTTGTCTCTATACTGACGCTTAGCTTGTTTGATTGCCTTGCGGAGGGAATAGTTACACTGTTTGTATTCAGTCATGTTTCCAGTCACCTTGCCCTGATTAAAAGCAGTGGTTCGCGCTTTCAGTTTCACGCGAATGCTGCCATCAATCCACAGTTTCTGGTTTGGGAATGTTTTAATCGTTGCTTTGGGAACGACATCTTCAACGCACGTTCTAATGAACTCGCACACCGAATCAGCGTATTCGTCAATGTTGTCGTCTGACGCAATACGGAACATATCCCAGTCCACGTGATGGAAGCAGTCTTGGAGTGTGGAATCAGATTGGTCGGACCAGCGTTGAACAGACCTCAGCGCGGGAGCTTCTTGTTTTAGTTTCTGTCTGTAGGCAGGGATCAACAAAATGGAGTCGTGGTCAGCTTTTCCAAAAGGGGGGCGGGGCAGGGCCTTATATGCGTCACGGAAGTTGGAATAACAATGATCCAAGGTTTTTCCCACCCTGGTTGCGCAATCGATATGCTGATAAAATTTAGGGAGTCTTGTTTTCAGATTAGCCTTGTTAAAATCCCCAGCTACAATGAATGCAGCCTCCGGATATATGGATTCCAGTTTGCAAAGAGTCAAATAAAGTTCGTTCAGAGCCATCGATGTGTCTGCTTGGGGGGGGAATATATATGGCTGTGATTATAATCGAAGAGAATTCCCTTGGTAGATAATGCGGTCTACATTTGATTGTGAGGAATTCTAAATCAGGTGAACAGAAGGACTTGAGTTCCTGTATGTTGTTTTGGCCACACCACGTCACGTTAACCATAAAGCATACGCCCCCGCCCCTCTTCTTACCAGAAAGATGTTTGTTTCTGTCGGCGCGATGCGTGGAGAAACCAGCTGGCTGCACCGTCTCCGATAGAGTCTCTCCAGTGAGCCATGTTTCCGTGAAGCAAAGAATGTTACAGTCTCTGGTGTCCCTCTGGAATGCTACCCGTGCTCGGATTTCATCAACCTTGTTGTCTAGAGACTGGACATTGGCGAGGAGAATGCTAGGGAGTGGTGCATGATGTGCCCGTCTCCGGAGTCTGACCAGAAGACCGCTTCGTTTTCCCATTTTTCGAAGTCGTTTTTTGGGGTCGCCGGCTGGGATCCATTCCGTTGTCCTGGGTGAAAGGCAGAACACAGGGTCCGCTTCGCGAAAGTCATATTCTTGGTCGTACTGATGGTGAGTTGACGCTGCTCTTATGTTCAGTAGTTCTTCTCGACTGTATGTAATGAAACCTAAGATGACCTGGGGTACCAATGTAAGAAATAACACGTAAAAAAACAAAAAACTGCATAGTTTCCTAGGAACACGAAGCGAGGCGGCCATCTCTGTCGGTGCCGGAAGTACGGTCATCCTAACAGCCCTAGCACTGACTCAACAGTCACGTGGAAATTGACTGTGGTCATTACTCGTGACCGCTGGTGTGGCGGTAATACGGTCATCCTAACAGCCCTAGCACTGACTCGCACATGGATTGATGTTTCAGAATTGACTCAATGAAGTGTTCAGCATTCAACTAGCCAGGTGCGACATTACAAGCCCGCTAGAGTAAGCTGGGGCAGATGAGCAATTTACACCGTCGTAGTACGGATAAAGTCTGAGCTGGAATGTGAAGCTAACTGAAGCTGGTTAGCATTAGAAAACCCTGAGTAGATCTAGCATGCTTCGTAGGATATCCCTCTGGGGTTAGAGGTCAGGGGTAAAAGAAGGGGGAGGGTGTGTGAGAGATAGAGTGTGGGTGTGTCAGTGTTGTTGTGTGTGTGTTTACATCCGTGTGTGTGTGTGTGCGTGCGTGTGCATGCGTGTGTTTTTGTGCATGTTTCCTTGCGTGTGTATGTGTTCTGACCTCATCGTGTAGTTTCTTCAGGAAGTTGATCTCCTCCTGAAGCGACTCCACCTTCCTCTCCAGGTCCAGACGAGACAGAGCTGCGTTGTCCACATCCTGAATACAACATGATGAACAGGGATAACCACACACACACACACACATTTTCCTCATAGGTCAAGACAGAAATGTCCTCATGAAACTAATTATTTCTCTCTCGCCTCTCTTTCTGTAACTGACCGAGAGACGACCAGAGCCAGACGGGTCACATTGTGTCTCGCTCTGATAACCCCGGCCGGTCCCCCATCCCTCCCTCCCTCCTCCAGACAGAACTCTAGTGCCCTGTTATCCTCCCCTCTGCTCCATCTGTCTCCTACAGCAGCCAACAGACCTCTCCCACTGCTGCCAAAATAGAGGCCTGGTCAGCCAGCCGTACTGACAGAGTCTCCTACAGAAGCCAACAGACCTCTCCCACTGCTGCCAAAATAGAGGCCTGGTCAGCCAGCCGTACTGACAGAGTCTCCTACAGAAGCCAACAGCCAGTCACCTAGAGCCAGCCATCTCTACAGCAGGCTGAGGGCTTGAGCCAGGTCTGCCGTGGTAGACCCCATGATAAATATATGGGTGGTATGGATCAGAAGCTCTACAGCAGGTCTGGATGGACCTGGCCTGTGGGGTCCACCCGGAGATTGGGCCCCCGAGATAGCATATGAAAAAAATGTTTAGAATGACAGTAAATGAGCTTTAAAACAGCTTGAACATGTTTCTCTCAGCCTTATGGTAAAATGTGTAGACTGGCAGGAAGTTAGCTCAGGGAATCTGGAATGTCGGGATAATCCTTGTCCGGGAGGAACATCTATTTTTATGGATTTTGATGCATTACTTGAACTTAAAATGTCAGGCAAATTTTATAAGCAAAAAGATTTGTTTGGGGAATTTTCTAAATACTTTCAATATTACTCATTTCCATGTCGGCACTATGTCTGGAAATGCCCTAGTCCCGAAGCAAAGGATCCCACTTTCAAACGCTCCCAAATAGTTTGTAAAAAATAAAATAAAAAACGGCCCATAATGGATATTAATGATCGTATGTAGTTTCTTGCAATAGCCCTCTGACTTTAAATAACATTTTGTTCAAATGTTGATTCCTGAAAGATGTGTCCAGAGATTTGATCAACCATCAGATGTATCTAAATATAGGGCCACCTATACCGTAAGGACCCCTTATTCATGTCCTCATTACATGTAGAGCAACAAGACCATTCAGGGTCTGGAAAGTTCTCTACTGTTGATAGATTTAAACAAATAATACTGTAATCACCATGGTTACAACCATGAACAGTCACCTGCCTGATAGATTCAAATAGAACATTTCATTTGGAGTCATGAAACACCATTGTTACTGTCTATACCAGTTGAATGAGGAAGAGAAGTTACATTGTTGTCAACTCCGTAAAACATCAACTCTGTCAGAGTGCTGAAAGACCTGATAGAATGGTTGTTTTTGTTGCCGATTTTTAGATTCATTATTTTCCAGATTTTACGAATGTTTGTTTTTTTACCAAAAATGTCTGTTTTGAGTTTCTGTCAACTCCGTCACTGATGGTTAACCCTCTTAAGATGGTTTTTTTCTGGCAGCAATAAGAATAAATAAATAAGAATAAAGCTTTCTTGGGATTCACTTTACGCTATGTGATAAATTTGACGTTTATTTTGACGGCTATAACGTGGAGTGGGTGTTTTGTTACAAGTACTGTAACAAGTACCATTGTCAATCCACAGGGTAACCAGCAGAGAGCAGCACAGAGCACTGTATAACGTCATATTTCTGAAAACAATATTGTAATCACTGTTCTGCAACATGCTTAAACAACTGAAGTATTTGCTGGACAAAAGAGATGTTGTTGCTTTAGAAATGTTGTTTTCTTTTCCAAATATAGAAAAACATGTCAGAATGCAAACGTTAGTGAAATTAGCCCTGGAGCATCCAATACTGCTATAAATCCTGTACTCCCTGTTCACTGTTCCTCAGGGGTGCGTGCTCAGTCCCCTCCTGTACTCCCTGTTCACTCATGACTGCACCTCCCTCTGCATCTGGATCCTGGACTCAACACGGGGGCCCCTCAGGGGTGCGTGCTCAGTCCCCTCCTGTACTCCCTGTTCACTCATGACTGCATGGCCAGGTACGACTCCAACACCATCATTAAGTTTGCAGATGACACAACAGTGGTAGGCCTGATCACCAACAACAACAAGATAGCCTATAGGGAGGAGGTCAGAGACCTGGCCGTGTAGTGCCAGGACAACAACCTCTCCCTCAACGTAACCAAGACTAAGGAGATGATTGTGGACTACAGGAAAAGGAGGACCGAGCACGTCCCCATTCTCATCGACGGGGCTGCAGAGGAGCAGGTTGAGAGCTTCAAGTTCCTTGGTGTCCACATCACCAACAAACTAACATGGTCCAAACACACCAAGACAGTCATGAAGCGGGCACGACAAAACCTTTTCCCCCTCAGGAGACTGAAAAGATTTGTCATGGGTCCTCAGATCCTCAAAAGGTTCTACAGCTGCACCATCGAGAGCATTCTGACTGGTTGCATCACTGCCTAGTATGGCAACTGCTATGCCTCCGACTACAGAGGGGAGTGCGAACGGCACAGTACATCACTGGGGCCAAGCTTCCTGTCATCCAGGACCTCTACACCAGGAGGTGTCAGAGGAAGGCCCTATAGAGGGTAGTACGAACGGCACAGTACATCACTGGGGCCAAGCTTCCTGTCATCCAGGACCTCTACACCAGGAGGTGTCAGAGGAAGGCCCTACAGAGGGTAGTATGAACGGCACAGTACATCACTGGGGCCAAGGCCCTAAAAATGGTCAAAGACTCCAGCCACCCAAGTCATAGACTGTTCTCTCTGCTACCACACGGCAAGTGGTACCGGAGCACCAAGTCTAGGTCTAAAAGGCTTCTTAACAGCTTCTACCCCCAAGCCATAAGACTGCTGAACAGTTAACCAAATGTCTACCCAGACTATTCACATTGCCCCCCCCCCCACACCACTGCCAATCTCTGTTGTCATCTATGCAAAGTCACTTTAATTAACTCTACCTACATGTACATGCTACCTCAGCTAAAC